>NC_065520.1:5751681-5799169 GCF_006386435.1 Epinephelus moara
CCCCGTTAGGTTTTTTTTTTGGGTGAGTTTTTCCTGATCAGCTGTGAGGGTCCTAAGGACAGAGGGATGTCGTATTCTGTAAAGCCCTGTGAGGCAAATTGTGATTTGTGATATTGGGCTTTATAAATAAAATTGATTGATTGATTGATTGATTGATTGATTGATCAGGATGATGGTATGTGGGGACTGTACAACAGTGTGGCTCATTGATGTGTTTTTAATTCTATGGCAGAGGAATGAGATATATGAGGCTCTGGATAAACGCAATACTTGCTAATAGGATCAATTCATTGTTGGTTTTAATGGTTTAATGGGATTCATTATTAAATATATAAAGATATAACCAGATTTATCCTTTAATTTAAGTGTTTCTTTGCTGATAAGCAATCACTCAAAGCTCTAGTGCCCATCACAGATGAGAAATATCATAAACCCCTTTAACTACCTCTTCAAGGCGGGGATTTCACGTGGATATGCAGCCTTGTCTTTCTAAATAGAAGGTACAATAGCTAAAAGGAGGGACAGAGCCATCTCGCCTCTGAGCTGGAAGCGGAGGTAGTAACAGTGCTGAAAAGATGTCTGTATAAACAGGACAGCCAGCAGGAGGGATCATGGGCAGCACGGTTGGACAACGTTTTGTGTATGACCCACCGCGAGAGATATAACAAGCAGCTACTAGCAGTTAGCAGCTAACTCAAAGAAGAACATTGGCTGAAAATGTCTGCAACTGGGTAAAACAATGAGCTCCAGGAGCTCCTTACCCTCTAAGCAGAGGATGAGATCAGCTACCACATATCAGGGACAGTAAATGATTCTTATTGCCATGTTAATGCCATTGTTAATGTTTAGAAAGCACTGCCTATGCCTTTGCTTTATGTGACACTAGAGGTCAACACTATTGTGTTACATGTCACGCCTGTCACAACTCTTGATTCCGCGATGCTGATATGCCATGTAAAATCACACATGGGAGCAGCATGATGCCACTGTTGGAAGCATAAATAAGAGACTTCATTGCAGCCCTATGGTGCAATTTCTGTGTTTATATATGTACATGACAATATTTACACAAAATATTTCATTTATCATGATAAGCTAAGCTTTACATTGCTTGCTTCTAGATGTTAGGTCTACAAAATTTTAAATGAAATATAAATTACAATTAAAGGGTCCTACCAAGTCAAATTATAGTCACACTCGCCGAAGGCTGTCCTCACTTTCTGTTTCTCAGGTGTGTCTCAAATTACACGAAAAGCCCAGGTGGGCTGTGGATCCATTTAACCTCTAGTGCTAGACTACTTCAAGACAGCATCTTCTTGTCTTCCTTATTTTGTAAGCACATCACAAGCTGCGTTCTTGATTTTATAAAAGCTTTCAATGCGTCTCCAACTATTTCAGCACATTCATATTCATTGACAACAAAACTATTGCAAGAGCAGCGATCAGGCTGAACTGTGGGTCAGGATTTGAGCTTGTGTAGGAACAGAACTGTACGTGAGTTTTAGGTGTGATAAAAGACTTTGGAGGGTTCTCAAGAGACATTAAATGTAGAGCGGTGCGATATACAAACAGTAAACTGGGCACTGAAATACCACTTCTCTCTTTGTGGTTTTAATGCTGCTGCAGTATCAGTTCATACATGAAGCAGGAAGAAACTAAGTGAAGCTGCTGTCACTCAGACCAAAAGTGATATCTGTTAACACACATCAGTGTTTCAGACAATTTCTTTAAATGTTTCACATCCTCCTGCAGCTTTATTCTTCTGGTTTTGGATTTGAACCTTGAGCTTACGTTTGCATGCCTGTGTACATGCATCTGTACAGTATATGTGCATGTATGTCAATCAATCAATCAATCAATCAATCAATCAATCAATCAATCAATCAATCAAATCTTTATTATCATTTTGCTTGTAAAAACAAAACGAAAGGGCATTTGTCCAGGATCACTTCATTTGGCAACACACTTCAACACGCTGGATAAAACAGAATTAAAAAAAGACTGAATAAAAACTAATACAGTGAATAAATAAGAAAGACAGAATAAATATAAAGTGCAAATTAGCCACTGAGAGGGTAGCAGCTGTAAGAGGGCGTTTAGAGGGTGGGAAGAGTCGGGGCGTTGGTGGCTTGGTGGGTAAAGCGGATGCCCCATGTGCGGGGCTGTTGCCATAGGTCAGCACACTCTCTACTGCACCTCTGTAAAATGTGGTCTTTTTACCAGTGAGCTGGTGTTGTCAGACCAGGAAAGGTCACTGGTAATCCTGACTCCCAAAAACTTGATGTTTTCCACCCTCTCCACTGCCTGGCTGCTGATGCAGAGAGGTGTATGCTCAGGTTGTGACCTTCTGAAATCAATTATCATTTCCTTGGTTTTGTCCACATTTAGCACCAAGTTGTTGTCATTGCACCAGCGTTCCAACAGCTCAACCTCCTCCCTGTACTTGGCTTCATCATTCTTACTGATGAGACCCACAACTGTCGTGTCATCGGCAAACTTCACGATCAGATCACTGATGGGTTCTGCCATTGGCCGACCATTAGGAATTACACACAGGAGACATCATTTTCCAAACTGGGCCCCTTGTCCATATACCTGGACTTTCTTGACACATTTTTTGGGCCAGAAATTTCTCTCTCTGCTCCTTTAATTTCCTTGTTGTGTCTGCACCCAGGCTTTTCTTGCTTGAGCCCCTAATTTTTGGTGACACATTGGTGTCAGACTGCAGTTTGCTATACATCTTTACATTAGCAGTACATGTGCGTTCTGCACATCTGACGCCGAGACTGGACCACACCATTTTCACAATAGTGGGGGGTGGGGTATCAGATGTGTTTTAATGCTAACAATAAATTTATTTATCACGTAAATACAAATAACTTGCATTGTTTGTAACATAAGTCAGTATATTGTTGTATTTGAACATTACATACATTTAGGGATCAACCATTCCCTTCCTTAGGGCCATTTGTACTAATTGACTGTCCCTGATGGTGGGCCTGCGTCTTACTGCCGCTAATATATATTAAAGGCGTTCAACTGGTGAAACACAGTGTCTTTTATTGTGTAGCTGTGACAAGAAATGCCTTCAAAATGTGGTCATTTTGGTTTAAATACTGTAGGAATGAATGGAACAAGCAGGTGACAGCTCTTTTATGATGCCGTTTGTGGGCACACAGCATAGCATCAGATCACGGTTGCTCAGGACACAATGGAAACAGGCCAATTACTGACTACTGTTTAATATTTATCAATTTTCCCCCTGTTTAATCCACACAACATATTATGTAGAAGTGCATATTGAAACCCTACAAATAAAATTAAAGACAAAAACCTACCCTGATGGTTTTGTTCCTCCTCTGTCAATTTCTGTAGGTTTGTTTATTAGATGTTACTATCATCACTATATACGATAACACCACTGTGTTGTTATTTTATCAGCTCAGTTATTTCCCTTATTAAAATATATTCAAGTGATGGGCGTTGAGCAGAGTGGGCAACTCACAGATAGGGGTGTGAATAAGAACCACAACAGACCACAACACTTCCTCTGCCAATTACAAGAAATGCTGTGGGTGCTTTCTGTGCTATAAATGTGATCTTTAAAAATGTTTACAGTGTTTTATTAACACTGCATTAATAGATTTTTTTGCAACAGAATAAGCTATAAACACAGCAATCTTACTATCACTGAATAGGGAATGTGTTAGCAACAAAAAGCACCCTGAGTTGGTAAACAGTGACACTCTTAACTGCAGTTGTCCACAGGGTGGCACCCTTACACAGCACTGCAAGTGAATGCAGCTCAAAATACTACTACAAACACCAACCACTCTTCAACTACTATGAATGTAATGGTGCATGAAATGTCTTAATGTCCAAATACAAATATGTCAGCTGAGTAAAATTACGTGACTTCTGTGAAAGAATAATTTCTATTTTTGTATTACATACACAATGGAAAAGTTCAACAGCACTAAAGAAGTTCTAACTGATGTGTTCAGAGACATTACGTTAACAGCATCAGGAATTAATGACTAATATTGAGCTTGTGTGTCTATTAAAAATACCTGTCGGTTACTATAGTTTCTGGTTCAGCACCATGGGGATTTCCTTTGGTCTATATTCAGGTCACAGATTATACCTTAAATACTCAAAAACTAAAGAGTTCTACAAGTAAAGTAAAGTAAAGTAAGTGAAGTCTAAGGTACAATAAATTGTGCCATTTATGAATCTGAGTGTTGGAGATATCCGCCGTAGAGATGTCTGCCTTCTCTCCAATATAATGGAACTAGATGGCACTTGGTCTATGGTGCTCACTGGATGTCTATAGATATAACTAAGTTAAATTAAAGACTTTTTTATACCACCTTATATGAAATTTAAGACCAAACCTGCAATGAAAATACATATTTTATATATATATATTTTAAGACTTCTAAGGACCTATAGACACCCAAAGTGCCCAAAAAGTACTTCAGAAAAACTCAACAGCAATGTCTCTTTCCAGAAATCACTACAAACGAACACCCGCCAACCGTATAACTGCATTCATTGACTTATGGACAAGAGGCTCGACGTTAACATTAATGGCATCCTCCTCGGCAGAGCTGTAACGTTAGCTAGCTCAGAGGTGCCAGAGGAGCAGTCAGTAGATGGCAAAACAATCTCGACTGATAAAGTGCAATACAGGTAAAAGGAAAAGTATGAATGTTTGATTTGGGGTGAACTGTCCCTTTAACATTTGTCTTGTCAGCTTCTCTACTTTTTTTTTTCTTTACTTGTATACATCATTCCATTATTATTTAACACAGTTACAAATATTATCAAGATTGAAATTCTTGTAAACTGTTATTTTTTTTATGATACAAAGACATACTTATTAAATATGAATTTAATCTCTGCGATGTGCATCTGTAGAAACTGCATATTAAAGGACGATGATCTTTAAAAACATATGAAGGAATTTAAAAGCATGACTTTAAGATCAGCCTCACAACCCATGATTGTCAAGTGGAATATTCTTGTATTTTTCATTTCTTAGTTAGGAGAACAGACAAAGCTGCTTTATTTATAAATCAGACGAACGGGGGTTCAGATGAAAGCAGCTTCTGGTTGGATTTGGTCCCAGCTCAGTTTGAGAACACTGCCTCTATAAACTTAATAGACCAGGATGTGAAACTTTTAAAACGTGATTTATGGCATCTGCGCTTTATATGACAACATGTAAAAAGGGGGAAACAAGAAGTAATGGGTCCAGATCAGATGCTGTGATGGAGCGAGTTCATGGTGGGACAGGCTGACTGCTTGTGTTCCTGTGAGGGACACAGATGACCCTCTTCTGTTAAATGGGCCTTTATAAATAGAGCAGTTATTTTTCCACTGCTCTGATCCAACTTGTCTGTACATCAGACGCAAACCATTTAGATACCTCCTCCATGTTAACCTCAACAACCAATCACAGCCATTCAGATGACTTCATCATTATATCAGAATGCTCTAAATAACTGAAGTCAATCAGATATTTGAGCTGGACTGTGTCAAGCCAAATGTTTCTCACTCTTGAGAAGTGTTGTGATGAGCAGAGTGGCTGTCCTTCAACTAGATAACATTTAAACTGTTGCTCAAAGACTCTTCAGACAGATACTGAACCGTCCAGGCTCCAGAGGTTCTGTCATGCAGATGAAGCTGACATGTGATCTGACATTGTTTTAATGTAACGTAAGACTAGGAATGCAAATTGGCCATCAACGGAAAACAAGAGCAATTTGAAATTCTTTTATTCAACAACCAGGCTTCAATTTACTTGTTAAACCATGACTTCAAAGTTAACATAAAAAACAGGAAACTGACAGTGTAGTAAGATGCAGCGCTCACACGCAATCACAGCAGCAGCTAACCTCCAACACCAAGCTGTCAACAGTCCCAACACACTCGCATCTACTCGATTCTGTGGTTAAAACCTTTAATAACTATAAGGCAATGTCAGCCCGTGTGATGTTAAAACTTATCCCCGTCACTGTATGTATGTGTGTGTGTGTGTGTGTGTGTGTGTGTGTGTGTGTGTGTGTGGAAGCGGACTCTTACAGACTGTTCAATTTCCACTTTTCTTTTTTTACAGTGTAAAGTTAACTATGAGATCACTTGTAGGAAGGTGTGACGCTAAGACATACCTTCTAATAATGAAACCACATACCAAATATCTAATACACTTTTTAGTCAAATGTTAAACAGTGCTTAAAAGTAAACGCTTTGAGATCTCTTTGACACATTTTCCCAAAACTAGTCTTTCTGAATTCACATCCCATCCGGTGTGGGAATTTTATATCACAGGTTCAGCCCAGGGGCCTATTGAAAGAAGCATTAGCAAGCTAGCACGCTAACTATGGGTTGGGGAGAAATTCCATATGGCTGCAATTGCATGAAAGCACTAAAGAACTCATTTTAATCCACAACAGTAGTAAAAGAAAGTGTGGTATAGTGTGATGTTTGTACATATGTAAAAACAAATCATTTTACTCTCCACATTAATTCATTATATCAGATTTGGCGCTGAAAAAAAGTTTCAGGTGGTTTCTAACAAACTGCAGGTAGCTGTTGTTGACCTGCACTGTTGCATTTTATTTACACTGACATGTTTTCACAGGAGTCCCAGCGGAGAACAGTTCAGGCCAGCCTGTTGTACTCTCAAAGCCACCTTTGTGAATCTTTTTATAGACTGGATGTGATGACACAATATTGATGACACGATGGAAAGAATGCCCACTGTGCTCTAATGACGGACAGTGATAAGAACATTTAGTTATGCATTTAGTAGCCTGCACTATCTACATTGTACCTCCTGTAATCCTCTGTGGACGTCACAGCACAAACAGGGTTACTGTTCACTGACGCTCTGTTCAGTCATATTCCATTTTATTTATTATAGATTATTTGGGTTCAGAGCAGTGTTGATAGAACATGTTAAATTACAGCCGGACATATTTTATATAGTTCATTGGCGTCTTATTGATACTCAGGTGAGAAGATCAACATTAATTTTGTATCTGTGTCCAGTACAGCTAGTTCCTCAGGCATCTTAGGAGCAGGGAGAAAGATTATATTCAAAGCCTTTAGTCTGGCACATTAATGGTTAAAAATACCGACCTCACACAGGGTCTTCCATCAGAGGGACGATTATATAAATAAACTGATATCTCCTGCTCCACAATATAAATAATCCACTAGAGTTGAACAGTATTCAATCACATGAAGAAGACATCTTATCATTTAGGCATTTTTTATCATTTGGAATGCATTTTGGCATATCCACATTATATCCTAATGGTGGACTAATTTTAGAAAGTCTCGACTTCAAGAATACCCAGCCTTATGGCCAGAAAAAAATGTTGGCAATGTATGTTTCTTAAAACAACACATACATGTACCTTATTATGTAGCAGATACATTGAAACTTAACGTTTGAAAAATGCTGTGGTTTATGCGTGGTTAGGTTTAAGCAGGAAAAGACCCACGTATGTGGGCTAAAAAGCCGCAGGAAACACATTGACGGGCCCTTAAAAAACACCCAGCTAAAAAGTCACAGGCAAAACTGTGACTGATCCTTGTAAAATGAAATGAGATTCATTCAAATCGGATCCAAACCACATTTGGAGGTGCTTTGAAATGCAAATCCAATTGGATCTCTACAGATACGTCTCAGTCCAGACACTCTGGCCACTGAAATCAGATTTCAAAGTGTTTTTTATGACATAAAACAACATCAAATCAATAGTGACAGAAATGCTGATCCGAATCCATGCTGCTGTCAGCAGAGCACTATGGAGGACAACATGGAGAACAACAGTCCATGGACAGACGCTTGTTTGGAATTCAAAATGATGGACCTCTTCCATGTAGCGCTACGTAGCTACTAACGGCTACGGTGTGACCACAGCAACCTATGCAGATAGGCTGGTGATGTCTGTGCATGTTAATACAACCTGATCACTTGCAAATAACAATGCAGACAGACTGTCTTCAAGATCTGATTTGAGAAAAATTTGATTTGCCTCCAGTCTGAATTGGGGGCTAAAACATGAAACAAATACAGAAGTGCCAAAAACTGCAGTTCCTCTAATGGCCACTTGAGGCTGGATCCAAAAGCAAGTCAATCCCCATAGACCCCAATGTTTAAAAGCCCAACTTTGCCGCAGAAATAAACGTTACATCCCACCTGATTACATTTCATTAAGGCTTAAAGTCACATATAATCAATGGCGAGGCCGCTTTGAGTGACAGGTTATCTGTGAGGGGTCACTACAGTCTATGAGTCAGATCCACCCCTCGCTCCTCCACAGCTCCACCCTCTCATCCAAATTAAAAAAAATCCAAGAAGGTGACAGCCAGAATGCCGAACACGAGGCTTCAGAACAGGAGTCCACAAACCAATGGGTGACGTCAAAGCAACAGCCATTATTTTATACAGTCTAAGGAGGGCACACAGTATGACGTCAGGTCATGGCTGCTCACCACACAATGGATAAAGGCTTTGATTTCTTCAGTATCTCAAGACTTCAAAATGGGAGTCCACGACCCAATGGGAGATGTCACAGTGGTTTTGTCCAACATTTTATAAAGTAAAAAAGATATAAATAAGATATCAAAATGACAAAAACTGCAGCTTCTTCATTCGGTAGTCATGACGAGAAATATTTATAAATATAAAATAAAAATAGCCAGTAGATAATTACTTTTTTAAAAATCATTTCCAATCCCTATAAAGACAAATGGATTTTTGTTTTTTACAAATGTCAATGTGATTTGACATGTCTTCTTGTTTTTGGCAGTGACTCTATAAGTTAGGCTTTCATTTGCTTGGCAGGAGACAGACAGTAACGCTAATGGAAAGCTAATATTAGGAGATGAGTTCTGAGATGCAGTAAAACACTCATCAGTGTTTGTTGAAGGATAAATGGAGCAGAGACTGACGACTAAGAGGCCGTTTACACGTACACGGTGATTTTGATAAACGGAGACATTTTCCTTCGTTTGTGCCCTTCGTTTACACGCAAACGGAGATTTCTCCTCTGAAAACGAGTCTTTCTAAAAACTCCGGCCAGAGTGGAGATTTTGGAAAACTCCGGTTGCGCGTTTGCATGTAAACTGAGATAAACGGAGATAAACGGAGTTTTAGGCAGCCGACGTCACAGTATGCGCCGGAACTTGCGCCTGTGTCAAAAGTGCGACCTATGTTGCTATGGTGACAATGGATACATGGAAGGCTTGAGCTTCTTGTTACACTGCCACCTACAGGTTTGGCATGCTCTTGTGTATATATACACGGGTAAGTGTAAACGAAGATCTTTTTGAAAACGAAGACGGTGAAATGTCCGTTTATGAAAATAGCCGGCAACTTGTAAACGGCCTCTGAGACAGGAAGTCTGGAATGTCCCACTGCTGCTTTTAATTTTTGTTTACATGCAATATAGTCCAAAAAACAGTTCTTATCCATCACTACTGGACTACTGGATATTTTTCTGCTTGCAGCAAGTAAAAACAATTTTGCGTCACTTCTCTCCAGCTCATATAGACTCAAGAGAATCATGATGCAGTTTAAGTATATTGTCCAAAACCAAAATTGATACATACAGCAACTGTAGCTCTTATCTGACAGTAGATAGGCTCCAGTTGATTTAGGTTTCTATTTCTGGAGGATTGGTAAGTGTGTCCAAAAATCCAGTGCACTGCATTTGTGTTATTTTTAGGGCCTGAGTGTCCCGAGGCATTCCAAATTTGAGTGATTGTTGTCGGGTATCTCTGGGGAATGCCGTTGTTTGGAGGCGCTGGATTTGAGTGATTATTTCAGAGGCGTGACAGGGGAGGACGGCGATCAGGTGCTGCGGATTTGCGAGGCTTTATTTCGGGAGGCCCGGGTGCATTTGCTTTATGTGGTTTTATTGAAGAAGTATGATGCACATGCTTGGATTAGCGTTACAACAGTAGCCTTCTGTGGTTACTTGCAGCTATTGTGCTACATAAGTAGACTGGGTTAGAAGTCACTTGAAATTCATCAGGTGTGTTGGATTTGAAATGGCCGGAGGATGCCAACTATTGTGTCTGTTGGATTTGTGGTGTTTCATTTTTAGTAGGTTGGGTGTGTTTGATTTATTTTGGTTGAGCAGATGAGGTGCTCTGGCTTTGTGGTTTATTTCAGGAGATGTGAAAGGTGGATGCTTCAGACTGGGTGTGCTGCATTTTTGATGTTAGATCAGAATGACAGAGGATGGCTGGATTTGAAGTGTTTATTTTGGTGGACTGGGAGCATTAGATTTGTGTTCTCTTATATTGGGAGCACTAGCAGCTGGGGAAGTGCTCAGTTACTGGGGAGACTTCCTTTGGTTTTCTGTGGGACTCTTGATCCCTGAGGAGAAAACTCTTTATCACTTTCTTTGCAGAGCAGCATCCCAGCAGCTGGGAGGGATGCAGTGTCTTGCTCGTAGACACCTCAGCAGGCTGGATGCATGAGTTATGGGATTAAGTCTGGATATCTGCAGGATGTGAACTATGACTTCTCAAACTAACATGCTAGCTTGCCTAAAAAAGGGTCTATTAAGGCTTGACCTGAGAAAACCTATTTATTAAATATGAAATCCTCCAAAGAACTGTATAATAAATGTAACAAATAAACATAATTGACATGAATTATTCTTTAATGCAATTCATATGAATGTGAATGATCACAACAAGATAAAAATGCCCATTCTGTGTGCAACATAGGACTCTGAAAAGTGATCACTGTATTCTGTAGTTGCCCCCACTGAGTCAGCGCACAGAATGACATGCCACTGTTTTAATGGCCCAAAATTCCAGAGTTACATAAGTCCTTAAAATGTCCTGAGAGTATGTTATCCCAAATCAAACGCCTATTGCTCAAACTACCTATTCCAGTTCTCCAAAATACACACTCCCTGCAGTGTTTGAGCCACTGATTCTGGTGGTTTTTACTAACCATTTGCAGAGTTTCTTAGGGGCATTTGAGCCACCAATCCCGGTTGTATTTATCAACCATTTGAAATCGCAAGTGCCACTGATGTAAACATGTGAGGCGGACTGCAGCCTGATTGGCTACGTCAGAATGCCTTACCAAAAATCTGGAGCTCCTAAAGGAAAATTCAGGGTATAGAGAGAACAAGAAAATGAAAACCTGCTGAATCGGGCTCTTTTAAAGCTACAGGTATCATATTTAACTACAGGGCCTAAGATATCCATTGGTACTAAAAATGTTATGCTAGCTTGACAAAAAGGTGGACATATAACACCACAAAGTTAGACTAAATTTTGGCAAGGGAAAAAGAAATATTGCCATTTTTGTATTAAATATTTGTGCATACTGGGGTCCCTCAACAGTCTTGCAATAAACTGGGTATGACTGTAAACTGAGAGTTGACAGCCATATACTCTTTACACTATTTCAATTCAGCACACATATGCCGAATATTCGGTGAGAAAATTAAACATTTGCCCAAATAAACACAACTTCCAGTATGAAAACTTCCAGTCTTATATCGGAATACAGACACAGAGACAAATAATTTTGCTGGTTGAAGAGATACAGACACAGATAATGACATTTCTGTACACATCTAATCAATACTGGACAGTTCTGCAAATCCCTGTCTCTCCACAGAGAACATCACCACTGACCAAAGACATGCAAAGAACCGTCCCTGCCCTGTGTGTGTCATTTGTTGATCAGTCAGACTGACATGCTCCCCCAGAGGCTGTAAACACTGTCAGTCACTTCCTTCATGCTAAATCCTATCAGGTCACTCATGTTGTATTTATTTTCCAGCCGTGGAACCTCCTGGTCTCTACTGAAATTTAAATAATCTACTGGATGTAAATAAAATGTCTGTGAAAACATGATGTATCCTCCACATACACAAACCTGCAGCTGATTGAATTCTCTGCATGTCTCAATTGCCGGCATTAACAATCCAAATAACTCATTAAAATGAGATCATCAGATTAAGGTGTATGTGGTCTGTGTTTCAATTGCAGTCGTCTTGTAATCACATTAGGTTCAGTGCATTAGTGTGCATGCTGATGCAGCCATCGCTGTGATAGAAACATCAGGGGATTTTATTGTAACCTGTTCAGTGACAGATTAATTACCCTTTTTTAACGAAACCTGAGCTTGGTTTATCATTTTCAGATTTTAAAGCTCTATCTACTACTCTACTACTCATCTATCTACAGATCTAATTCCTATCTAGTTCCACTATCTTTGAAAGAAGGCAAACATCTCTATGGCCGGTATCTTCAACACTCCACAACTCACACCAAAACAATCTAAACAGCACTACAGGTAAGAGGAAAACTATGTATTTGTGGTTTGTGGATGAACTGCCCCTTTAAGGTTAACTGGGTTATCCTGATTAAAAATTCAACACTGTACATCACACAGTACTTCTCAGACTACAGTTTGTCATATTTAAGGCTCTACAATTTCTATAATCTTTAATAAAACCTGTCCTTCGCTGCCTGAAGGAGCCTTTAACCCACCTGCGCTTCCAAATTAGATTTTTCTAAATTTAATCTTTGTGAAATTCTATTCACAAACACTTTAATGCCATTAGAGTGAGTTTCAGAGGAGATTTTTTGTGTCTTGGGTTGGTGCTTTGCTTCAAACGCCTGTATCAGATAAACCCTGCTCTTAGACAGAGGCCTCTGGGGAAAAGCTAGTTGTAGGCTTCTCCACATAGCTGGCTATATCTGGAGAACAGAGAGAGGAAAAGGGGGAAGAGAGAATGTGTGTGAAGCTGCCAACAGCAGCAGTAAGTCCTCCAGAGTAAACACAGCTGATGGGGTAAACCCTCCCTCCATCCCTCTTCACCCCTAAAATGCCCTTTCCTTCCCTCTCTCTCATCATCTATCTCTTATCCTCTACCTCTTCCTCATGTGTTACAAGCAATATATGACTACTACATCAACAAAACGACAGGGAGGGTTTAAAAGCATAATGAATGCCAGTGTTATTAGCTATAATGCCATCAGTTAATTTCTAATATTAGTTTCAGTAACAGCTCTGTGCAGGATTAAAGGAGAGGAAGCACAGGGCCTTTGTAAGCAAATATTTCCTTCACACTTCCTCCTGTAAACTCACAGCTGACGCAGTGCCAAACATTCCTGATTTATTTACAATATACCGTAGAGTTATGTCTAGCCAAGTGTGATACAAGTAGGCATTGTTTAGTTGCTCGCCTGCATAATTTGTGTGTACTCAGAGGGAATAAGACCACGTTCAGACAGATAGCAGCACTGCGTTGACGCAGCAGGGGTGCCAATGCAAATGCATGCAAGCGCAAAATTCCTGGTGGTTTACTTTGTTGTAAAACTCAGTATCACAGTATTTAAAAATGCTGTGTAGTTATCTGGCATCTGACAAGCCTTCAAACTCATAGATCTGTTACTCAAGTTGTCTGAATACCCAGTTAGAAAGCAGTTCTGGACCCAGCAGAGTCAGTGCCCTAGGCAAGAGCACCCCACCCCCAAAAATGTATTATTTTCTTTATTGTATTTTTCATGAACAAGAACAAGAGCTAACAAGAAATCATCACAAATAAGCAACTAAGCTAACAAACAGTATCAATAAATAACAAATACTTAAAGAATACGATATGCGCAAATTTGCCATCTTTCGTTTTCTTTTCATACTGCAGCCATGGATGGCTTTTGCTTGTTCTGGTCTTACTAACACTCTCCACATACACTCCACCTTATCTGTCAATGCTCTAGCATCCTCTGACTGTGATGATCTTACTAAGGAACAAATTAAGGCCCCAATCACACAGAAAGCGTTTTCTCCTCACCTCCTTATTCCAACCTTCCTGTGTAATCAGTCTACCGTTTATTTATTTTAGTTATTTGACAGTAATTAGTAGCTAGGCTGTCGGCAGATTGTTTGTTGGACTCAGGGAGACGGAGATCTGTGTGGGTACATGAGACACTACAAAAGAGGGACCGCGGGGAGTACCACCAGTTGGTTGAGGAGCTTCGTCTCACGATGGCCATTTACAGGTATCGCATATTTTAAGATGATCTGGAGCGTTGAAACGCGAAGCGCATCACAACACAAAAACAAAGAGCAAAAGGCTTCATTCTCATTAAAAACAATTACAAAAATCCGCCTCCAGCTGCTAAAACGTTCGGGGCCTTAAGTGAACTGCACTGCAAGGACCAGACGTGGTAACCCTAACAACAGCCCAACCATTAGCATTAGATCTTTAGATAATTTATTCTTAGTGTTTCATTTTTCAAAAACTGCCTCGCAGTTGTATGCCTACGCACACCCGTCAAGTTGCAGTTATAGTGCACATCCTTGTCAATGAAAACATATATGCTTCACACATATCTTCCCCACCAGCAGCACAGAAGATCTATACAATCAGCACAGTCTCAAGATGGACATCAAAGATGTCACCAACTCAATATCTAACCAAATATCTCCTCTCCTGTTCCTGATATATAATGTTAAATAATGGCCAAAAAAGTGTTAAGAATATTGTGATGTCACAATAAAGATGACCTTTGACCTTTGGAAATAAAATGTCATATACTACTAGACTTTTTTTGTGAAATTTTGTCATGATTAGCAAGCATGAATTCTTGAGCACTGGCCAAAAACATGTTTTGTAAGGTCACAACAACCTTGACCTTTGACCTTCACCCATCAAATTCTGATCAGATAATTGTTGAGTTCTTGCGGACGTTTGTGCCAAATTTGAGGAAATCCTCAAGGCAGTCTCGAGATATCATGATTATGAGAATGAAACAAACTGGGGGGCGCTGGGTGATGCCCTTGGCGGCCGCCTATGACGTCTATAGGAAAATCTGCCAGTCAACCACAACCACAGGCCAAATCATGTCCTATAAATAACAGAATATCTTCCTTTGAGTACACTTGATTTTGCACAGTGTAAACATACCTAAACATGGCAACACTAAGGGAGGTGACTCCATTGTTAATTTTAAGATTAGAGCAGTAGAAGCTGTCGTGGCGACAAGTTATTTTTATTTTATTACATTCAAATGTATCTTGTGCGTGAGTTGAATTTTGGCCTGTGTGTGCGCTGCTGGAAGAAAGGTCACATGGTCCCCAAAGTCATCAACAATAATCCTCTGGTGTCTGTGTACATCCATTACAAGTTTCATGAGAATGTGGCCAGCACAGTCAAAAATGTCACATGTGAAAAAGCCACAGTCAGTTCAAAGTACATGTTTCTGGTTTTCATGTATGTATGTATTTCATGTATTGTGTTTCATGTGTTCTGTACTAGCCTCTTTAGTAAGGAGAAAACATATTTCCTTCTCTTCTGACTGGCAGTAGAGGGATCGTCTGTTTTCTCTGGCCTACTGTGGCTTTCTGTATCAGTCAAGTTGTTTCTCTCACTCTGCATCTTCCACTCTTTCTAGTCTTAGGTCAGAGCAGTCTGGCATTTCACCATGTAAGGCTGCGGAGCTGAACCGCTCCTGGGACGAAAGAAGAAAAAAAGAAAACTGTTTTCTTGTGGAGCTTTTTTTTATATAATTATTTTTCAGCTGGAATGAAAGCAGCGTGTTTTCGAAGACGGAGATCAAGATGATGATGATAAAAATGAATGATTATATAGTCCATCAGATATACACACATTGCTCACCAATTAAGACTGACATGCCAGTGTATTTTTTTTTTTTTTTTTATCAGGGAAGTTTGAGTCAGAGCAGTGCTCTCATTTTCAGGTTTCCCTGTACTCTAAAACATCATCTCTTACAACAGTTTGCCCCTACAAAAACAACTACTTCCAGCAGTTCAATTAAATATAAGCTTACAATTAAACATCTAGTATTTCTTTCCACTGGGTCTCCATCACTGGACATGTGTAGTTCATATACTTTTATGAAATGACCTCATCAGTTTGCTGAATAATCAATAACCCCTTTTATAGCATCAAAACACTAGCTTGACCCAAATTGTAAATGGTGAAAGATTTTTATTTTTTAAACAAGATCAATAGTCTACAGCCGTGCTGGCAGCTCTGTGAGGCTGAGAGTACTCAGGCACAGTGATGCTTTAAGGTGAATCCTAACGTCAGCATACTAACAAGCTCACAGACCAACCCAGGCTGCCATCCGTAGAGGCCACTAGCATGGCTAAAAAGCAGCCAAACAAGCCTAAAATGTCATCCCTTTGGAGACAGATGACCTTTCCAATCCTCTTTTTTAAAGCAGAAGCATGTCTGATGTCATTACATCAACGTTTAGTTTTAAAGCACCAACTTTAACCCTCTGGGACAATACCTTTTTTCATTCTAAAGGCCAAAGTTAGGTCTGTGTGCTGATACAGAGACCTGGAAAACAGCAACTTTTAGACTAAAACTTTAAAAAGACATCTTCAGCTGATTGCTTTCCCTGTAAATAACAGAAAATATAACTGCAGGCTCCTAGCAATAATGACCTCCAGAGGGATGAATCCTAAGGGACTAAAATGTCATAAATAGAGCATTTCTATCCATCCATCCATTTTCAACCACTTGGACAAAGCCAGCATGCGGGGGCAACAGGTCAAGCAAAGCATTCCAGACGTCACTCTCCCCAGCAACGCTTTCCAGCTCCTCCTGCGGGACCCCGAGGCGTTCCCAGGCCAGATGAGATATGTAATTCCTTCAGCATGTTCTGGGTCTACCCCAGGGCCTCTCACCAGTGGGATGTGCCCCGAACACCTCCAATGAGAGACACCCAGAAGGCATCCTGATCAGTTGCCTGAACCACCTCAACTTACTCCTTTACGATGTGAAGGAGCAGTGGCTCTACTCCAAGCTGACTCTGGATACCCGAGCTCCTTACCCTATCTCTACGGCTGAGCCCAGCATCCCCACGGACAAAACTCATTTTGGTTGCTCGTATCCGTGACTTTCTTTCGGTCATCACCCATAGCCCATGACCATAGATGAGGGTTGGGACTTAGATGGACTCATAATTTTTTTTTTTTTTATATATATATATATACTTTATTAATCCCTGAGGGGAAATTCAATTTTTTCACTCTGTTGTCAATTACACACAGGTCCGAACACACACATGCACAAACAGGACCTATACATCCACTAAGTGGAGAGATGTCAGAGTTTATATTCTATATGTAGCATAAGTTTTCTCCATCTCAGTAGATGAGAACACATTTTCATTATTCTTAATTCACACCTCATTTGTTTATGTAACAGAGGTCTGTTTTGTTTAATACATTTCTATCTCCTCCCCCAGCTGGCCCAAAGGGAGGATCACTGTTTCATCTCATCTTTGTAAAAATACAGTTGTCATAAAAGAGGGTGATGGACATACAGTATCTGCTCACACTGAGACAATCTGACGTGTGTATCCTACAGTAGAGCAGTGCATATCAGTAACAACAAAGCTGACTGCCCAGTACATGACACACAGCCTGTTTACATGCAGATTCTCCTTTTAAGGCAGATGCAAAGCTATGTGGGCCACGGCAGGGGGGTTATTTTTACTTTTTCCGGACTTTTTTTGAAGCGCCTGTCTCTTTTGATTTCTCCAAAGTGGAGGATGCTGTCCAGTACTTCTCACACATACTTTACCAAGACCCAGAATTAGTTGTTTCGCCTCAAAATATGTTTTAACCAATGATATCAGTTGGTGATGCAGCTTTGGAGTATGTCACAAATCATATTTCAGATGTTACTACATTCATGTTGAAGGTTGGCAGGATAACTTGCTGTACTCACATCACGTCCACTTGAATCTTGGATCATAAAAATGAGCAGATGGGAGAAGCAGGCTAGTTTTATGAAGGTCACTGTGACACAATAAACTCTCTGGTCTATTTGATCCATTTATTCTCCAACAGCAGCAGGAAACAGATTTCAGGATGTTGTTACATGAGGGGCATTAATACCAGTTTAAATAATACAAGACAAATTTAGGTAATAAGGCTATTTGGGATATAATTTTGTCAATGCTGCTTCAACAATATCAGGATCCCAAAGGATCAATTCCCAGGCTCTTTACGGGTGTGGTCATGGCCAAACTGTATATTTAGAGGCACCATCAGCTGTTCATCGGCACCACACTGGTGCCAAGTGTCTATCAGGCTGCCAGGATAATGAAGACAATAGAGTAGTCCTGCCATGATGTTTGATTGAAGGCCAAACTGCAAGCTAGCTCTGGAATCCAAACATAGTGACCCATCCATCACATAGAGGATGCTCACCGATAGAAGCAAAGGAAGTGAAGAGAAGTGGAGGAACACAAGGAGAGAAATCACTCAATTTCTCCCTGGCTGGTCACAATAATGCAGCAGTATTAGTGTCTTACTCTGGCTGTCCAAATCTGATTTGCCTGAATGCTTAGTGAGTGTGAAAATGCAACAAAAAAGATAATCTGTAAACTTTTTTTCTCCTAATGTTACACCCTTTTTAATAATAAAGAGCAAAAATGTTTTTAAATTATGTCATTAAAAAGAATACACAAGTCACGAATGTGACATTGTACCTTCCTCTCTCCCTGAGTCTATGATACCTGTGTGTTTCACATCCGTGTGTACTCAGTCATGCAACAGGTCCTGCTAGTTCTTTCACTTCTTGGCTGATAAAAAGACCAGGATCGCTGGACTGAACACATCAGGTAAGATACATACGTTACATTACCCAGCTAGCTAGCCGGTGTCGGTCATGGAAGACATGAGATGTAGTTCATTGAGAGGTTTCACACAACTAAATGATATTGCGACAAACCTACAGCAAACTGTGACTTTCTTTACTTAAAAAAATATGTTTTGTATAGACAAACATCATATGTTGTATCATATTTTTT
Source organism: Epinephelus moara (assembly GCF_006386435.1). NCBI lineage: Eukaryota > Metazoa > Chordata > Actinopteri > Perciformes > Serranidae > Epinephelus > Epinephelus moara. Next base: position 5,770,537 of record NC_065520.1, read on the forward strand.
CCAAAATAAGGTCCCATGGGGGACCCTGCAAACGGAGGGACTTCCGCTCTATGTAATCTGTCATTTAGGGTTTCTTTGTCTGGTCTCTGAAGAATAACGTGTTGTTTTATGAGTGATGTGCAACTTTAATATAAATGAGTGTCTGCCATAACACTTGGTATTAAAATCCTTCATATTTTTAACAAAGTTGAAGAGAGGAATAATTTGTAGGTGTACAAAAAAACAACACAACTAAACACTATCCAGCAAAGCTCTGATCTAATGTCATCTGAAACATGTCTATAGTCAATGTCTTGGGGTTCAGGTAAATGGCTGCAGGCTGCTGACACAAAAATTTCAAACAAACAACAATATTAGATCAGCTCAACTGTTTTCAACATGGCAGCCAGGTCACAAGCTTCCACATTTTACAGCTTAACAGTACCCTAAAATATATTTCTGAAAACATTTGAGGCAAGAAATCAGCAACACAGTGAAAGAATCTTGATTCATATTAGATCAGCGCTGCCTAGTTTGGCCGCAGTTCACGAGCAGTGATTCACATGATTGACAGCTGCGTTAGAAACTCCTCTGCTCTGATTGGTTATTTTCGTTCATTCAAGCAAATGGCGTTAGAAGCAACAGGAAGAGGCAGAGTAACATGAATGTTTTTCCAGACGATCCGCTTCATGTACTACTGTTAGGATGTAGTGACAGTTTTAGAAAATGGGACAGAAAGTTTTTTTTGTTTTTGTTTTTTTAAAGACATATATACCAGATTAAAATAATTAGATTGTCAAAATGTAACTTTTATAATTCCAGGTCCATTTTTTAAGTCATGGGAACCAGGAATAACAACTTTCAGGTTTTAGGACTCAAACCCAAATTCCTGAACAAACTAAACTGGGTTGGTAGATGCTGGTTGCTGCATGTATAATTCAATAGACATGGTACGACCTTGGTTTCCCCACTCTCCTCTCCTAAAATCTTTTATAGGATGTCCTGCCTCTCTCTCTCTCTCTCCCTCCCACTCCCTCTCTCTCACATTGTGTTTACAACCTTGGAGAGCGTTGCATATCTGACATTTCTCTCTCAAACTCCAACCGGCTCTGTTCTCATCTGAAAGGTAAGAACCAGCATCCTCTACAGACACAGCTGCGGTTTAATTCTGATTTATTCTTATAACAGTAGATGTGGAGCTAATGATGATAATAGATTATGTGTACGAGATAATAATGCTTGTAAATGATCATAAGACGAGATTAGTCACTAAAATACATTCGGTATTGTTGTTCCTAGTGCATTAAGTAACCATGAAACAGTTTCTAACGCGACCCTAAAGGCTTCCTGAAGTTTAAGTTAGTCATTTACTTGACTAGCTGTTAGATACGCACAGTGAGACACCACTGAACTTACCGTAAGAGTAACAGCAGGTTATGTTTTGCATTAAGATACAGAGGAAACTGTATGATTCACTGCTTCTTATAAAAAGTCATTGTTCACATAGAGTAAACACAGCTCTGAACAGAGGGGCAGGAGGGGAGGGAATGGAAACTGGACTGAACCTCCCAGAGGGATAAACACTCATCTCCACTTCTTACATTCCCATCTAAAGCACATGATTTGATTTTAGAGCACTGAGGAGCCAAATCTGCTCCAACACCCATTTCGAAGTTTAGGGTTACAGTAGCATAAGCTAACAAATGATTCTGCCCTCATAAAATCAATCTGCTCTGACAGGACAGATCAAATTGGCTCCACGGGAAGCTGCACTGGGACCATGGTATTACTAGAAGCATCATTCTGGTTTAAATGTTTGAGTGTCTTGATGAGTTGCAGAGACTTTTCCATCCTAGCAACAGATTATCTGTTGACCTTTACACTTTTCTTTACTCCATATTGACCTCTGATGGAGTTATGTGCATTTTGTTTAACCAAAAAGCAAAATAAACCAAAGTAAAGCAAAAGCACAATGACACTTGTTGCCCAGTAACCGGCAAATGCAGTCTAGGGCTGCAACTAGAGTAATCAATTAGTTGTTTGTAGGGGTGGGAATCACCAGAGACTCCAAGATATGATATCATCGCGATACTTCAGTCACAATACAATATTATTCTAAAAGGTTGTGATATGCTGAGTATTGCAATAAAACATATTGCCATTTTTCCCCTTTTCTCCAACTGTAAATTATGTCCCCAAAGGAAAACTTTGCCATAATCTATATTACATAATTAGACAAAGTTGTCAGTCTGTTCATCTCACTTTAATCATTTTATTTGCAGCAAAATGTATGTAGTGGACTGAAAAAGCAACTGACTTTATTATTCATGTAGGCTACCTAAAGTTTAATTTCTATTTGTAATATTAGGACGATACGATATTGCCACACAAAAATATCGCGACTCCCAGTTGTTTGGTCTATGAAATGGTCGAAAATGGTGAAAAAAGTCAATCAGTGATTCAAATAGCCCTCGACAGAATTTTGACTTTTTTTCTGGCATTTAATTTCATAGTTGACAACTAACTGATTAATTGTTGCAGCATTAATACAGTTCAGAGAAAAAAAATAAGTTAATCAATATACAAATGAGCAAACAGTCTAGTCAGTGTTCAACAGTTACTTAAAAGTAGCCATTTTTATTTCAATAAACTTTGCTGGATTTATTAACAGATGATCTAGTTGGTGAATACTTTTTCAAATACAAAGTGTTTTAACCCATTGAAACCTGACGTCACATTACTTTTCTTGTGCTGCTTTCAGACGCCTTTCACAAATACATAAACCTTTGAACTCCGATCCGAGCAAATTGGTGCAATTTCTGTCAAAAGCGTGGGGGAAAAAGGCAATGAGGAACTTGGCGAGAAATGTCCCACAAATTCTAAATTAATAGATTTAGAAAATTATTTAAAAAGAAATAGGGAAAAACTATATTTATAATCATTATTATTACATATTTAAAATTATGGTAAAGATAAGAATAATATTTAAAATAATAAATAAAAAAGATAAATAAAATAATAAAATAAAAATATATATAAAATAAATAATTTAAAAAAACAGGTAAAGAATTGTCATAATTTTTAAGCACTTTTTTTCCCAAGTCATTTCCTTGTTTGTTTCTTTTTTTTTTTTTATAATAAATTACTTTTTATTTTATTTTTTGAAAATTTCTTGCAATATACTGGGTCACTTCTTCTTTCTTCCTGTGTTTTTGAAAGAAATAAAGCCAACTTGCTCATGTTTCAAAGGGTTTCATCAGTCCTACAGTATCATCTTAGACCAGTCACATAAATATCACCTCTTTGGAAATGGCAGATTATGACTACCTACTAGAGCTGGGCGATACATGGAGAAAATCAAATATCAATATTTTTGACCAAATACCTTGATCTCGACATCCGATTTTGTAAAGTTGACTATTTACACAAAATTTACACAGTGGTAATCATCAGTAATGTTTATATAATGACTAAGTGGGCAAAGGCAAATCATAGAACAGCAAGAACAGTCTGGTAAGTTCAGAAAATTACATCACTTTACTGTAATGCAGCCTTTAAAACCAGGACAGACAACACTTATAATATGACAATATCCAAAATCTAAGACGATATCTATGTCAGGGTATTAATATATTATCAATACATGACCAAGCTCTACAACATACACCTAAATTTAGACATTTATCAGCAGGTGGGTGACACTGACCATGCCCCACTTGAGTTAATAGGTCAGCATCAGCATCCATCTGTCTAACCCACATTTTTCTTCTCCATAGCTGTCGATAATTTTCTCAGATGATGTGCCACAAGTTGCAAAAATACTGCAGCTGTTTTGTTTAAATTAAAAAAGTAAAAATACTGATTTTGATCAAATCAAACTGTCCTTAGTGACTGTACACATGGATCTACTCGCGTATGAAAGTAGGGGAATGTGTATGTATGTTTGCCTTTTGCCTCAAGACAGCAGCTCCCAGTGCTGAGACACACTGATAAAACTCACACCCATGGAATGACTGGCATCTATAAGGCCACACACACACAGTTCTCCAAATGCAACCGTTTAGTTTTAGTTCACTTTAAAGATGACAACAGGAACTTTCATATCTCACTACTTGTTGACACGTCACGCCCCCTGTGTTGGTCACACTTGAGGTATTTAACTCTTGGCAATGACAGCCAACAACAGCTGATTGTGTTTATAAAAGTACAACATGGTCCTTTCAACAGAACAAGAGTCCTCTGTGCAGTAATAACCGTCTAAAAATAAAGATCACAAGAAAGATACAGAGATAGGGGGAAAAACTCTCAGTTTCAACCTAATAAAGTGTTTAGGGAGGGTTATTTGTTAAGTCAAACCCACTTTTTACCAGCCTGCCCAACTCCCCCAGTTGCTGCGACTTGTCAAGTTGCATGCTTTCATGTAAATGAAATAACGAAGATCAACCAATCAGTGCGAGCCTGTAACAGAGCAACAGCAGTGGGTGTATTTACTGTCAACATTTCACATTCACACTCCTTTCTCTTTTGTGGAAATCAGGATTACTTGCACACTAGTCACAGAGAAAACGACAGCCCGCCATTTCACATGAAATGTTTGACAGCCGGCACTCAGCACATAATGATGTGGGCTGATGTGTACAGACGAGTGGAGGATAGCGAGGAGCACCAGTCACTCACGCAGTAATGAGCTGTAGAGGCCTGCGCACAAGATGATCCTGATTTAACCCAAGGTATCAAAGGCCGTACCATAATTTCTCTCACTGAGTGGGAGCAGTTGATGAAAGCTCCATTTATGACCTGTTGTGTTGAATGATTCATGGGCCGAGAGCTTGACAGGGGCCTCGCAGTATGCCAGCGATTTGAAGATCTTACTGTTTGAGGTCCATTATGAGCTGCTGTTAGGGAATTTAAAGGCTCATCTCATATGACACTAGGGAATTGAAGATTTTTGTCATTTGTAAAGCCATCACCGCTGAGTGAGGAAATCACTGCTGAGGTTCCCTAAAGGGACAGTTCACTCCAAAATCCTCTTACGTGTAGTGCTATTTATCAACCTATAGTTTTGGTGTGAGTTGCAGAGTGTTGGCGATATCAGATGTAGAGATGTCTGCCTTCTTTCCAATATAATGAAACTTGTGGTGTTCATAGCACCAAAAAAATTGTTTGAAAAACTCAACAGCAATGTCTCATGACCTGGTTACTCAGGATAATCCACAGACTTTGTTGTGAGCAGGTTCATGTACGAACTATTTTCTTTCTACCGAACTGCTTCAGCCAAACATATCACCAGGCAGAAGCAAGAGTGCATCTACAGCTAGCTCAACAAGCACCACTGAGCTAGCTAACGTTACAGCTCGGCCAAGGAGGACGCCATTAATATTTACATCTTGCACTGTCACTAGCACAAGCCTCGTTTCCATGAGTAGATGCACTCTTCCTTCTGCATGGTGATTCGGTTGGCGGGTGTATCACTTGGCAGCTCACACAAAACAATCAAGACTGATAAATCGCACTTTAGGTAAGAGGAGATATATGTATTTTTGATTTTGGGGTGAACTGTCCCTTTAAGATGCGGTTCCTCTAATGGCCACTGGATGGCGGCAACAAGAACATGTCTTTATGTTTTGATCTGTTGTCAAAACATTGATTAGTCCAGCTCAAAAAGTTAGTGTATCATACTCAGCCACTTGTACATCTTAGCTCCAACTTTTTAGTTTTTGTTTTGTAAGCTACTTTCCCATCAAAGTTTACTTCTTTGTAACTTTTTGCTCATTGAATGAAAAAAGTTGCTACGTGTTCATGCCTTGAAGGTCTCTGACCAAAAGCTTGCTAATTAAGTAAGATTTTTGCACAGATATGAGTGTTTGGATGCTTTTTCATTTATAATTTATAGCTCCAGCACCTCAGCCAAGTCTGATACAACGTGAGCAGAACTTTCCCCCCTATCTTTTAAACTATTTGCTCATTAAAATGTAAAGTAAAGCAGAGTTTTTTCTTCCACCTGGATCATATCATAGCCCATGAATGTGTCACTTGTTTCTGCTTAAATCAATTTAATGGAAAGTCTGCTTTATATATTTAATTCAAACTTAACTGAGCTGTATTTTACCGTACATGTACAGAGGCTGTGAATTCTTCAGGGCTTAGAAATCAAACCCCGAAAACCTGCTGCTGCTGCTGTCGGAGCAGACACTTCAGTCAGGTCAGAAGTTGGAGGTCTCAAAGCAGACTGACGCTCTTATGCAGTTATCCCATGGGAGATGAGGAAGTGTGTGTGTGTGTGTGTGTGTGTTAAGGTGCTAACATGTCAAGTGATAATGGGTGACTCAGAAGCAGATTAAGGGTGGAAGAAACAAAAGTGAGATGATAAAAATAGATGTGTTGAAAAGTCTGTAGAAGGCATCAAATAGCTAAAATGGCTCCTGTTATCTGTACTGATGCAACACAGCAGCAAAGTAACAGGAAATAACAATGGAAGTGAATGGATGAAAGTGTATTGCAGGCAGAGTGACAGAATAAATAGCAATCTAAAATGGACACTTAACTTTAGTGCCACCCTCAGGACAAACGGGATATCTAATGCACAGATTACCACCCTAACATCAGACATCTCCTCATAACAAGGCTCCAAGAATCCAGAGCTGTCTGCATGTTGTTCTCCCCTCCTGTATTTATTATAATAAAACAATGCACTCAGCAGGGGCTGCTAGCAGGACTTTTAATCTTGTTAAACATAGCAAAAACCTTGGCAGATCTGATGTCCACGTGGTAAGACGTCCACTGTGTTTGGGAGCCACTAATGCAAAAGCACGGTCACCTTGTCACGGTGACTTTGATCTCAGGAAAGTCCCAGATCAGATGACAAAAGGGATTTAGCAGCTTGTGGAGAGCCTGCAGCTGCACGGTGACACTCATTATTTCTGCTCACATGCTTTTTTAATGGGTACTTTGTACTTTCATTCATTCGACATGGAGAGGAGCACATGAGACTGTTGTGACAGGAAAAAGTCTGAAAGGGTGACAATGCAACTTTTTAAAAATTAGAAATCGCAATGTTCCAGTTAAAAATTACAAGTTTAATTCACAAGCAATAAAACACACTTGGTCTGGTGTTACTGTTAGCTTATGGTGGCTAATGTTAGCAAACTGTTGGTAGGTATAGCTACCAACACTGAACACTGAAGGAATATTAACCAGGAGAAACTGACTGCAGTGGCTGCATTGCTCTGTCGTTTGTTATTGTTTGGCAGAAAATTAATGGGAGAAAATTACATAGTACCTTGTGAAATTTAGGCATGTAATAATCACCATTGTTGCCTTCGGATGGTAGAGCTACTTTAAAGAAAATTAATAGGTAAAAATGTCATTAGTCTGAAAGGTAAACATCCCTGATAAAAGTCTTACATCGTGTGATATAGTTCCTAGTATTCTTATTGTACGATATGAATGCACTCCTTGTCAGCTACATTGTGTTGCTGCCACTCCTACTAGAGTCTGGCTTAACACATCATCAGACCTCAGCTGGCGCCTCTGAGCAGCTCTCTTATCATCATCACACCATGTGCTGCGATACAGAAAGGTCACACCGGATCTCAACCAGGAGAGATCACCCAGAGGAGGGTGCTGTACGCAGTACCGAGGCAGAGTGAGACTCAACAGTGAACTACTGCATGTCTTCAACAACCTTTTCTTTCTGTGTGTTTCTTTTCCAGTAGCAGAAAGAAGACGAGAAGAGAAGAGGTATCTGATCTTGTTGTGTAACCAGAACTGAAGCACTTCATGCTGGACTGCTTCAAACAGCTGACCTGAGCTCATCTCCAGACAACCAGCAGCAGTCCGATTCCCTGATTCCACCTCTTCAAAGCAGCCTGACCAGCTCAGTCCGGCTCTACTCAGGCCCAGCAGCCTGATCGAACTCTCTTCTCTCATAATCCAGCCAAGATCAAGATCTAACCAGTCCCCATGGAGCGTGTTCAGCACATGACCAAGTCGGCCATCCGCCGAGCGTCTCAGATCGAGGTGAATCCACAAGCCAAGAGGAACCTGCAGGAGCTGTTCGTCAACTTCACCCTCATCCTCATCTGCCTGCTCCTCATTTACATCATCGTCCTGCTGAGCAGCTGAGGACGGCAGAGACGTCCACAGAGAGAGTCTGGCATGGCTGTGCTGTGGACGAGGGTTTGGCTGAGATATGGGCTTTACTCATACAGATCAGATTTCTAATAAAGCAATAATACCATCCCCATATATCAGCCTAACCCTGTTTGACAACAGCTGTGAAGGATCATGGAGGTCAAACAAATCCATGTGAAAACAATAATGGCCAAACACTCTCAAATTGTTCCTGTCAGAGCTGATCAGGGATCAGCTTCCCTGCCTCTGTGTCTCAAGGGAATGATCATAAGTGACCCGACTTCAACAGTTTAAACTTCACTGATACACTGTATGTATGTATATGTGCCTCCTGCTCCACACTCTTAAAAAATGTCTCTTGCTTGATTAATAACAGGTGCAATGTGTATAATACTGAGATATCAATACATCACTACTGTTCATTTTCAATTTCCCATGAGTCCTATTGCTTCCTGCAGCCCCCCAAACACCACCATCCCCAGGAGAAAAATAAACATGCTGGAAATTATTCTTTTCCCATTTGCATTTTAATTTCCTCCTCCACCTGCCACTGCCAGAGACCAAAGGCAGTAAAAACATGGCTGTAGTGTCTGTGACATCAGGTTTCTGTATTTTGAAACCTCAATGCAGCAATTGTGGCAGCCTAAAAATCCAAATTTGGCAAAAAGAAACTGGGACAGGAAAGCAGCAAACACTGTGGCTGAGTGTGAGAAGCTGAGGCACCTGTCAATTAAGTAAACACACCGAGCGTGAAGTCCCTTTTATTATCAGTATGACAGATGGCCAAGTGTGTTAGAATCTAGTATGACGGTAGCAGGTCTGATATGACACTCAGTGTGACCGATTATTATATAACATATAACACTTGACATCATACTTAGAGATTATTCTAAGTACTGTGAGCCTGTAAAGTATGTTAATAAGACTGAGAGCATCTTCAACCTTCTAAGCATTTTGCTCTGAGGGGCAACATTTCACTCCTACAATCCACTATGTTAAGTATGGACTACTTTACTTGGGCCTAGAGGTCAATGTACATTTGAGTTTTAAACACACACACACACACACACACACAGCTTCTGGTATACTGCAGGCCTGACATATATAGTACATGCAGTTTATTAGTCGTGAAGAAGACTTCACTTTGCATGGTGTGATTTCACTTAATGACTTTTTTTTTGTTTATGCCATTCAGTTTTGAATTATTCCTGACTAATATGAAAATTTTTGGTGTATTATAGCATGTGCCCTGATTGTAGCAGCAAGAGTGTATAAAAACAAACTGTAAAGTCAGATTCCTAAATCTGAAGTGCATAATAAAATCCTCAAGAATGTATTATATGATCACACATATCAGGAATTTTACAACTTACCAGCCACATTTACATATAATGTATCTTCATGATATTTGCCAGGACTGAGAATGTGTTAATATAAATCACAATTACATTTGGGATTAGAAAATTATTGAAAATAAATTGCACTTTTGTTCTTCTGTGTATGTTTGGAAGACTGTACCATGCACCTGACTTTTAAACTATGGAAGAAATTGCATGTCAATAAAATTAAAGTGGCTTCTCCTGCTGCAAGTGTGGGGAAATGTTTTATTAATTGCAAATCCTAATTTTATGCATTAAGATGTAAAAAAACAAAAACCCAAATACAGATTAAGTCGTCAAAAACAGCTTCAAAAGATAATTTGACCAGTCCTAAACTCATAGACGGTGTAGATAACTGATGGTTTGTACAATTTATATGCGATTCAAATTTGAAAATAGTAGAAAAAAAATGATAATTTGAAAACAAGACAACATTCATCCTTGCGTTTAAAGACTCAGTTTTGGAATCATACATGCTGGACATCTTTAAAGCTGTTATATTCACCGTATCTGTACACAAAAGACTCACACAGTATCAGATTAAAAGTGTTCAAAAATGTCCATTATCCCTTCAAATAATAGAATTTTAAAGGCAAATTTTGCATTGAAAATGTTCTTGAAATCTAATCTGGTTCAAGGTCAGTGACCAGCGTTGGATTATCTATGTAGCTTTTGTTTGAGGGAAGCTAACATTATTATTGTTGTTGCATGACTGCCATCTAGTGGAGCTTTCTCTACTCTGTCCCTATTTAGATGTTACCTCTTTTAATGCGTTTCCAGACTGATAATTGGTAATTAGTGAACAATTTTCCATTTTAAAGGCTAAATTAATCATCTCTATAACATGTTTTACTAAGCTGCTATCTTTAAATTAGTAAACAACACTTAACCACACCACCATAACTACTACTACTGGCTTGACACATACTAAAAATAATTAGAAATAACCATTAGCATTGGTAACTTAGCATTAAGCTAGCTGCTAATAAATTACTGACTTACCTGGTTGCCTCAGTGGAAGAGGAGATGACAAAAAGTCCACAAAGGCTCTCCAAAACTTCTCCAGCCGTCCAAAAATGTTTAGTTTAGACATAAAAAGGGTGTTACCAAAAAAGCTAGCAACAAAAACGCCATGTTTCTTGCTTTTAACGGCGTTATGTTAGCTGCCACGCAACTTTTAGCTAGCAGCTGATTCATCAATAAACGGTTGATTTCACGGAGACATGTGATTGGTTGATTTAATGTCAGCGTTCAAGGAATTTTTTTCACATAGCAACTGGCCAAGGTGAAATGCGATTGGTTAATTTAATACCGACTTCGACAAAAGGGAGCGCCAATCACAAAGCTCTTTGGTATGTTATCGGTCTTTTTACCTAGCAACTAGCCAAGGTAGGATCCTGATAGGGCAGGACACTTGTCTCGTATTTGCTTTGGTTTAAGACACGTTGAAATGTGTATGGAGGGTATTTGACATTTTACATTTCGTGGTAAATTGGTTTTATCATTTAAATAAAATTAAATTAAGAGGTTCTACCCTTTGCAATTAGATTTGGATTTAGCTAGAGGACTGACTACAAACATCAGCGTCCTCATTAATAACAGCAAACAGAGGCACAAATGTCATGCATGTGGCTGTCTGAATACACAAAAAAATGCAAATTAAATTATTTAACTTGTTCGTAATGATATAAAAGTTAAACATATTTCTTGCCTTATTAATTAGGCTGTCAGTCAACCCTTTACTGTATATTGTGTCTGCAATACACAGCTGCATATAGGAAGTTGTGGTTGTTCCTCACACAGACATACACACTAAAATGAACACAACAAAAAGCTTTATCTCACAATCATAATTTTACTGTTCCATAACATACAACAGAAATGATATAAATATAAATAAATATTGTTGCTATAATTGTTATATATTTTTTACTTCAAAAATGGCAAGACAGACATCATCAAATGATAAGTCACAAGGGTGACATCAAATCACTTCCAACTCAAATACAAACTGCAACACATTTACTATTTCAGTTTATTTCTTGAAGTGTAAAGATGTCACAATCTTCTCTTCCAGATTTTTTGCAATTTTGGAAACACTGAGTTGAAAGTGAAATGAACAAAGCCCTGATCAGTATATCATCACATAAAAAAAAACTAAACAGACAATTCATGTTTTAATAAGTTGCAGTTTCTATGGTTCACTAATGGTTGGCTGATGCCAGTGTTAAAAATAATAATAAAAAAAAATCTTCAGAAGTTTCCTCTGCCAGGTGTTGAGAAACAGTTCATTTTGAAAGATTACAACATTTCAAAAAGACTTTAATGAACCTTGGGGTAATGATGGACAAAGGTCATGTGATGGCAATGCCTGCAGTTCTGCTAATGACCACAAGAGGCTCCAAGAAATGTCTTTATGTCCTTTAAAACAACAGTCCAGTCAGGTGTGGGACAGATAAACAAATGCATCAAAATCAACCAATAGTGTCTGAGCAAATACATACATTACAAACCAAGTAGTGCAGAAAGAAAAAACATGTGAATGGGAACAATTGCGTAAAAACATAAACCTAAACAGATAAAAAAAAAAAATCATTTTTGTTATTTATTTATGTATTTCACACATTTATTCATTCATAATAAACAATCTCACTTCAAGTCCCATTTAGTAGCTGTTCTGGAGCTTTCTAATCACAGGGGTTGTCACTTTTAACTTAGCAGTCAAGTGCTAGGAATGTGTGTAAATTTAAGCACCTGGGATTCAACAGCAACAGGGCAAAGTCCTTCCGCTGATGAAGATCATGTGATAGAATGAAAAGCTCCAGAACAGCCACTCAATGGACCTTGTGGTGAGATTGTTCTGTCACCTGCTGTTTCCAAGCTCAAGAATGAGTGTGTTTTACAATCCTGCGAACTGATTAACAGAGACGTTAAAGTTTCTTGAGGTTGGCAATCATCACAGGAAATAACTCGTCTGCTTTAATTGTTTTCAAAGTTAAAGGGTAAGTCTGGTATTTTTTAACCTGCACCCTATTTTCCAATGTTTTTGTGTCTCAGTGAGTTATGGGGGAACATTTTTGACACAATGTAAAGCATAATCAGTGGGCTGCATACTGTGTAAGTAAAGCTAGTAGTAAAGCCAGAAACTTTTTTGGTGTATACCCCAGACGAGCAACTCCATTGGAATGAATAGGCACCATTTTTTGCAGCCGGTTGCCTGGAAGGTAAAACACATTCAACACTCTCTCATTGTTAGACAGCAAAGTCCCCCACAATGTGCTTCTTGATTTAGTTTTTAGAATACAAATATGTGAAATTACCAACAGGGAAATAAAAGGAGTAGCAGTAAAATTGGAGGTGATTGTGAGAAATTGTATTAATAAGAAAAAACTAAGAAGAACCTAAAGACTTCTGCATCGTCTGATGCAGATGTCTGAGCATAAATGTCAATATATTAACACAGTAATTTGAATAAATCTAATCTTCACAGTGAGCATGGAGGAATGAACCAACTGTGGTTCAGCGTCGGGACTACGATCCCAGAGACGATACCGTCATCTGTATTTGTCACAGGTCTGTATTTACAATTAAACAGTTTAATATGCTGTAGCAGCTTTGATGACATTTAGCCTAACTAAAGCTTCAATGTCATTATGCTGCATTCTGTCATGAGGGGACAGTCAGATATTAGGATGCCATGATAGAAGTTCAGTGTAGATCAGACTCTACAAAGGTATTAACTAATAGATTTTTTCATCTGATATGTCTGCTGGAGGTTCTGTCTCAACTCGGTTTCAGGAAGTGTTTCATTTCTTTTACTTTGACAAAACTTAAATTAAACTTAATAAGTTCATCTGGAGAAATATGATGGAATGTTGCGTTACCCCCAGTCTGATGAGAAGATTGGTATATAATATATATCATGTGGCTCTGGGTAAGAGGGCAATTCCAAAATGTGGCACTGATGGTTTAAAGGGGACCTGTTATGCTTTCTTTTATTTTCTGTCATTTATATAATGCTATGAATGATCTGTTTTTTCTACCTTTTGAGACAAGCCGATGTCAGCTAGTGACAGATTTCTTTATATGGTCGTCTGGTCCAGGGGCACTACTGCAAGTGTTTACATTACATACACTGCTACATGTAAAGTAAGCAAGTGGGTATTTTTAGTTTGAATACTTCTTCAAAGGTGTTTTTGCGATCTATCTATGTACAGGGGCTGAATGGAAAAAACGTAACAGTCCAAAGCTGTCCAAGGGTTTAATATGTGTTGAGACTTTATCAGAGATTCAATTCTATGTAGTGGGATTTTATTGGATTGTATTATTTAGGTGCGTCTGATATTGTGTGTGATCCATACATACAAACAATGACAGCACAAACACTTCCTGAACCACTGAGGCCTTGGTTGATTCTGTTATGGAAGACGAGCATCGATCAATGCTGTGATGTAACTGAACTGTTTGTGTTGCTGTTGAATGGACCCCGCGGGTGTCAGTGTGAGAGGAAGTAAACTCTCAAACCTCACGTCTCTCTATCCACGTATCAAGAAGTAAGAAACACAGCCTCTTACGGGCTGATGATGACCATGCAGTTTGGAAACTGTACAGGTTACTGAATGGACTTCGTGGACCTTCAGGTCATGAAAATTATGCAGCACGAGAACTATGTAAACTTTCAAGTCAAGTTAAAAAACAGACAGTACACCAAAAAACGGAGATATGAGGAATTCAAGTGAGTGACAGCAGCATTATGATAGTGTTTCTGTTTTCACATGCTCTATGGCCTGCCCCACAGGCAGAGACATGTAGCCAAAGACTTCCGTCACCGACATGAACTCCGAGCTCGTAATGAAAATAAAGCATTTAACTAAACACTCCTTGGCATTAAGAAAAAAGTTGCAAGGAGTCAATCAACTTCTGCATGTCGCTGACAGAACTCTCCCTCTGTATGTCTCCGACTCCACTGGCATCACAAACAGACCGTAGAAAAACAGTAGCTTGTTACATTATAAATACTGGAATAATAAAAATATGAGGGGTGCTTGATTCACTTCCTCGTGGTGTTTCCCCTCCTGAGACTTCTGAGGTGTCTGGAATGGTAAATCAAGCGCCCCTCAGCTAGCTCGGAGATTTGAAAATGACTTTCAAACAACATATACTGTATGTACACAGTCAAAGCTCTGGGACAGCAAGCTAAACTTAGTCTTTTTTCCTATTTTTTTATTTTTTTTTGCTGGTGTCGTTATTGTGGTATACTGTAGCTCATCCTACTGTAGAGGCCAAAAAAACAACCAGAATCAACAGCTAGGTCCGTTCTGTTTCCTCAGCACACATTTGAGTGTGTGTATTTACACATGGGGACACAGCATGAACAACTAAAGGCGAGTATCAAGGCAAAAAAATCACTTTATCCTGGCTGAATTTTCAAAGCACTTCCAGTCTGATTACAGCTTGTAAGACACATGTTAAAGTACAAAAAAGAGACAAACTCATCTTATATGTGCTGAGAACGCTTCCTCTTAATCTAAAGTATGTTAGTAGCGCCACACCTTGTACTCACTGCAACACTGTTTGTGACATCTTTGTATGAGCTGAAGAGTCCGGCTGTGGTTTCAGCCGCAGAGAGGAAAGGGGACATTATTTCAAAGAGGTGAGAAAATGTTTCTGAGAGTTTCATGCTACTGACAGAAGGCTGCGAAATCTGAGGGCAGAACTGTTGTCTCCCCCTCTGGCAGTGAGAGTAATTACACAAACACTATTGACGCATGCTTATGACGTATTTCTGCAGGTGAGCTCACCGCATCTCACCCACCACCAGGAGCGCTCTCTGCAAGACTTTTTCCGACTTTAATCCTCTGAATGCAAAGTTCCTTTTTTTTTAAATCTTGTATATATATATCAGCTCAGCTCAGTACAGAGAGCTTTCCCTGGTGGTGGGGGCTTGAATGTAACAGACGTTAATTTAGATGTCAAAGTCCCGCACTTCAGTTTTAAAGGATAATTCAGCTTTCCTACAACTTGGATATTATTTTAGAGGTTGTGGCCATTATTTCTCTGACTTATGACGAGACGTTTTATACACAAAATTGTCAACACAATCCAAGAATTCAGCCAGATTATATAAAACCACTGTATTAAAAGTGACTCAGTTAAAAGTGACCCTGCAGTGGACAGCGGGGAAATAAAATTATTGAATCAATACCTATAAACACGGTTGATTTCTTCCCATGGCGCTGACATGAAAACTATTTTGTTTTTGTCTGCTGTCAAATACCCTGGTGAAGGCAGCTGCTGTCCATTCTGCTGCTGACAGACCGCTGAGTTGTTTACACACCTCGCTTACGTCTCGTTTCCAGGGAGGATTCCCAGTAGCAGCCAAGTTGTAATACACCAGAATTATCCTTTAATACTAAAATATTTCTGCTGTCTTTTGTTATAACTATTAATGCAGCCCTCATCTTGACTGAATGACTTTAAAGGTAACAAGAGCTGCAAGTCTCTTCAGTACCTCCACACCTCCTAAATTCTACATCTAGAGTTGTGGGTCTTAGTTTATTAAAATTAATGGGTGATGAAGTCCTGTAAACCTTTAAGATTATATTTATCTCTCACCACTCTGAAGCTCACACAGATGTCATGTTTTGCACAATGCCAATGGTATAAACGTGTTTTTATCACCTCACCTCCTGCTGCCATGCACACTTTCATGATGATGCACTAACA
Organism: Epinephelus moara; assembly: GCF_006386435.1. Taxonomy (NCBI): domain Eukaryota; kingdom Metazoa; phylum Chordata; class Actinopteri; order Perciformes; family Serranidae; genus Epinephelus; species Epinephelus moara. Next base: position 5,786,754 of record NC_065520.1, read on the forward strand.
AGCCACACTACTCACCATTCTCACCATGTATGGAAGCCCTAAGGTTTCAATCACACTGGAGTCTCAGTCCTGCACATGATTGATAGGAGCGCTGTGATTACATTTAGCGGTGGACGTTTGATATTGATGTCGTCCGAATGACTTTCAAAACCTACAGTTTGATTGCTGTCCAACTTTAGCTTGCTGTCCCATTGCCTCATTTTTGGACACTTTTTTTTTTCTTTTTTTTTTTTTGCCGGTCAGAAAGAGAAGTGCTGGGCATACAGCTCCTCTTCTCTTAGAACGTGTTCTTTGCTTTTTCCTGCTTCCGCCGCCCTCGGGTCGGATGGTGTCGCGGCGTTGGCCTCAGGAAGGCTGAGGGAGGGAAGAGAAACAGGTGTGTTAGAATGATGAGAAGTAAGAGACAGAGAGATGCTCACACTGAACATACAGACGTGTACAATTAGATATACACACATTTTTAGTGGGCAAGCTTGGGAGCATGGTAGCTTGTCAGGCACCAACAGAAAATAGCAGAGGGAGATTCTCATGGGTGAAGTTATTGTGAGCAGTTCCAGTCAGGGAGATCCAGTGGAGGCTTGTTTAAGATGCCAAACAAGTGAAGGCTGGTGTGACGTCCACAATACATGACCTCAAAGGAACTTAGGCCCCATTTAAACCTGGTATTAACATGCATCTTGGGTGATTAAATCACAAATGGACAGCTCCAAGTCTGTCTGTTCACAACTGGCATTAGAATGCGTCCACATTCATCTTGAGTGACCACTTGCGATCAAATCTCACTTTCCCACTCTGTATGCAAATAAACATGCACATAATTTCCCTTTGTAAAGATAACATGCATTATTGTTTTTAACTCGCAGGAGGCAGCAATGCCTCTTTGACCTTGGCATGTTGGCAAAATCAAAACAATACAGATGGGGTCTACTTTTGACATATTCCAGTCAAACGGGTCTCGATAAGCTCAGGTTTCAGTGTAAAAACTGTGAAAAAAGCCATGTTTTGTGTTCGCTGCACAGAAGAAATAAAGAATCTTGATGACTTCATGATCACAGCGTCCCGCTATCATTCTTCACTGCAGAGTTGCTGGACGATTAAAGCTAGTTACCAGCTACTTTCCAGGCTAGGCTAACTGAGTTAGCCTAAAGAAACCAGAGGAAACCCGAGGTCGGAAAGGTAATGTTCACACTCATGCTGGGTTCCCACTACACAACATTTTTGTCTGTTCCAACAGTCACTATGTCATATTAGGCAATTGTGGAGTCATAAAATCGTGCCGTGACTTGGCAGACAGACATGACAGACTACACGTCAGTTCATGACCAATCATCCCTGGTCGTCTTTCACAATGTGTGTGATGTCACTGGATTATTCTTGTACAATTTTTGTTATTATTACTATTATGTCAGTCACTGTGTCTGTTCATGCGCCAGCCAAAATGTTGTTGTAGTAACGTAAAAAGTGCCACCAGATGGGAGGAGCTACATTTGAAGTACCGTACGCAAATATACAAGTCACTGAATCCTCCACAACAAGTTCCTGCAAATGTTTCACAATAAAAGCCTGTTTAGAAAATGGAGGGATTCTCTCCACCGAAGTTATAATGGGCTTTTAATTTTAAACAGATACAGGAAGTTTGGAGATGACAAAAATGTTCGAAATGACTGTGGTATTATATATTATATAAATACAATGGTGCCATGTTAAGTCAACCAGTGTATTAAACTAATTAAACTAATTTCCCCCGCTCTCCTTCGGACTAAAAAGTTAGCTTTTATCATTATTATTTTTCTATGCAGATGCACTTCACAACAAAATCCCACTAGTAATTTTAAATTTAGGTTAGGTTAATTATTTCTAAATAGAGCAATTCAAGTCATGTACTGTGAATACGTGAATATATATATTCATATATTGCAATATGTATCGCAAAAAAGTAAAGATCCCAATGTTAGTTTTTTCCAATATTGTCCAGCCATAGTGTACACACATTGCACATCAAGACGCATTGAGGACACATTGGGTGAATTCACACCTGTACTTCGAGCTGTCCACATGTGAGCCGACGCATGTTAACACCAGGTGTAAACAGGGCCTTCGACTGTTTTACCTCGACATACAAGGACACTTCAACACATGCACAGCAGGAGCTTGGGATCAAACCACAACCAGCAAATTTTCATCCTTTCATTTTCTAAACCCAGCACACATGCGGCTCTGCTTTCCAGATAGAAACAGAGGAAAAAGCGGAAACTTACAGATTAATGACCACTTGAACTATAAATGCCCATCAGGGGACTGGTGTTGGAAATTAGCTTCAGCTTTTTACACATATACAGTATATCAACACTGCGACTGCAGCTGTTTTTCTCTGTTCTTGTATCTTACAAATTAACAAGTGAGAAAAACTTGTGCTCTCATTTCACAATAACACTAAAACTGGAAAACAGAAGACAAAAAGCAGCACTAACAAAGTGTTTTCTCCCTTTAAAAACAGCTTTTCAGAACAAACATCCAGATTTCAAACTAACTCTTTGCTTCAGCTGGTGTGCAGTTTTTCAGCAGCAGACCTCCCGGTGTTTTCTAATCGGTGCTTGCAGCATGCAACACTCCTTCATCTCCTCTTACACTGTGTGTCCACTGCCTTTTTACTGGGAGAACAAAAGCACAAAAGCCTTATCTTAATGGCTTCACATTTGCGTCTTGCACTTTTAAGTTACTGCAGCGCTTTTAAATCACTCATTCCTTCTTGGCGTCACTCAGAGTTTGAGGTCCCATAGAGACTGATTTGTCAGTGCAAAGTTTCAGGGTTGGCTTCTTTTTATAAGCCGCTGAGGATTGAGAATATGTTTCAAAGAAGATTCTGTGTAAGATTGTGTGATAGTTCAATGATACGAAAAGGGAAAATGAGATGTTAAAGCATATTGGATCAAAAAGAGATTTTATCTTCATTATATTCCTCTGTTGACCCTGAACTAATGAAGGAAGACTGCAGCCGTCTGTGGAATGAAGAGCTTCCCATGCAACTCTATGCACATAACAGACACAGCACTTCAACCTGGAGCTTTTTGAATTTTGAATTTTTGAAAATGGTCCAGCATTGAGTGAGACCGCTTTAGCCAGCAGCTGGAAACAAGTTGCAACATAACCACTCGGGGGGTGTCATTTTACGTCCACTGAAAGCCACTGACAGGCTCAGATTGTCATAATAAGCCTCTGACAACAAGTCATGAAGAATGAACCCAAGCTGATATGTAAACTCATCTTCATTCATCGACTACAAACATGACGTATCATCTGAAACATGTAAGTATCTTCATGCCCATTAGCCACCACACAATCATTACTGCATTAACAGGCGGCTCGCTCAGTGTGTGACGTACACCAGGCCTATATTAATGAAGGTTAATTGGGGGCCTCCTTAGTGTAGTGGTTAGAGCAACTCATCTTCCATGTGGAAGGTCCAGGGCTCGAACCCTGCCTGGGTCGACGTCAGCAAAGGCATGCGGTTGCAAGAGGTTCCCACCGCCCATAGAAACGGGATCAGATTCCTTAAGGAGGCTCCAGGATAAGAGAGTAACTCAAGAATCTGAGCCAAGTCCTCAACGAGTGCACGTCTCAAGCCTGTTGAAGACGGGAGGTTCCAGACGTAAGAGCCGATTTTATTAATGAAGGTTCATTAGTACGGTTTTGTATTTCTCTGTAATGTAGCACAGTGTTAACAATGTTACTGATACTATTCTTTCCCACACCTTCAACTCAAACCATTGTGTTGCCCCGCCCAAAATATATCATTTAATAACTACATTAATATCATAAACATGCAGGCGACTATTCGACTAATGGTCCTGAATGATGACTGTTGGTTGACTAGGAAAATTCTTAGTCAGGGGCAGCCCTAGTTTTGTGGGGGTTGCTTTGGTTGATTTTGAATGGTGTGTGTTTTGGATGATAAAACTACTGTTTATTTAAATGGAGTCTGGAGGGTTTGGCAATGACAAATTCAGGTTGGTTCTGGGTTCATAAAAAGGATCTTACTCTTTAACAAAAAGGTCTATCTCTGTAGGATTCTTTCCATAAGACACTTGGAAGAACAACCTGAACCTTTCAGTGGCAAAAACAAGCACTTTTAGTAGACGAGCACTGACTGTGTGAACATGCCCCAAGTGGTAACACTTCAGCCTGCCAGTTGCAGCTCCCTTGCTCAATACTGGACAAGTTTCAAAAACTGTTCCCATTCGTCATTCAGACACAAAACATTGGAAAATAGAGTCCAGGTTGAAAAATACCAAAGTTAGCCTTGAATTACAAACGTTAACTGCCTTATTATGTGTTATCAACGAGAAAAAATACTTGAATCATTCACATGAATTTGAGGAGACACATTTAACAGTATGCTCATAAAAAGCCTCGTTTTTGTAATATATGCACTGAACTGCCAAGGTATCATCCTCATGTGGTGGCAAGTGTCTGGTGAGGAAAAGAAGACGACAAAAAGTCATGTCAAAATAACTATGTCTACTCATGTCTGTCTATGTAATGGAGAACTGGCCCTGCAAGTGGCTGCCACACTTCACAGATTATCATTCCTGAAGAGCCAAACAAGATGAACGTCACATCAGAGGTGGATAACAAGCATCTGATTTTTGATAGAAGGCCAACGTCTGCCTTTTAAGAAAATAAGCTCCTTCAGGTTCTGGGGAGAGGGGTGAGGATAGGAGGGAGGGAGACTAAGAAGTGAGGTGAGAGAAACATGCAGTGGGGGCAGCAAATATCACGTAACTCCCCTCCCTGAATCAGGTGAAGTGAAAGTGAACTGAGGGGCAGCAGTGGCAGTAAGACAGATTAGTTCTCACCTCCTAAAGCTTTGTAGGCCCTGATGCTGCACCAGGGCTTCCTGAGGATGAGGAGCATGAGGAAGAGCAAGGCTTGGCATGGGATGATGTGGAGGATGAGGAGAAGGAGGAGGAAGAGGAGGATGCTGAGGAAGAGGAGAGAGAGGAAGAGGGCTGAACAGTGGCAGGGGAGGGACCTCAGGAGGGGGGGGTGAGGAGGCTCAAAGTGGCCGCCTGGTTCTACCTCCTCCCCCTCCAGTCCCTCCTCTTCCTGTCCTTCATGACGCATGGTGGGACAGCTGACAGTTCTGAGGGCTGACTGGCTGCCTGTTTTTATCTATGAAAACACTTTGACCATTTTTTTCCACCAAAATTAGGGTGTATATGCAGGTGTTTTAAACGCAGGAGAACACACGTCCCTGGAATAAATGCGGAGTGTAACCTGTCCCACTAAAGACAAAAGCCAGATTTAAGTAGGCGTCAGTGGTTTTTTGTCCAGTAGGAAAGAGGCGATAGAAAGGCAGGGTTGGGGAAGATGATGCTGTGTAAGAGGAATGAATTTAGTTTGTAGCAAATGTGTTCGGTAAATGAAATGCTGTCTCTGGGAAGGAGTTTGGCTGCAGCTCCTGGAATATAAACTGTCCCCAATCCTGAATGGCTTTTTAATGCAACCTGCAACCACACAAGGGCTGTCATTTCTTTTGACATTTAAAGCTTCCATTGAGGTTTTTACAAGAAGCTTTGAATGTCTGTTGTCATATTTTATGACATCATCACTTCAAAATTAAAAAAAAATCCCTTGAAACAAATTCCTCAGTGATTCATCAGATTAAATGAGTTTGTCTTTTTTTTTTATGAACTCGGCTTACTTTAATGATTAAATGTAATTATGGTGCTGTTAGACTGCTGCACGGCTTCCCTTTGTGTGCAGCAAGCAGGAGCGCAAACTGCACATCTATGGCCACAGATTATGTTTCCCTGGCATAAAAGGTCACTTTGACAAATGGACAGCAGAGTCAAACTATAACTGGCAACTATCAAACTTTCATCCATCTGTTTGACAGACCTGACGTGCCCAGTAACAGTCGCTAAACTATAACTGGACAATTGCTGTTCGGGATCATCATGAGGTCAGTTACACAACGTGATATGAACTTCAATATATCACAGAAAACAAACAGCAGTTTTGCAATGATAGAACATTAAAAGTATCTTGCAATAAATTCAAAATGGTAAAAAACCTGTCACCATAAATGGGCTTAAAAAAGAGGCTCTGCTGGCAAAGGGAGGTGTGTCGCTGCCGACCACAGACACTTTCTTAATACTACTGCTAGGAGTTGCCAAACTCAGAGATGATCCTGCACATGGGGGCTTAGAAGTGTAAATGAGGGAACCAGGGATGCGTGTGTTATCTCCCCACAGTGAGCAGCGTGAGGAGGAGGAGGAGGAAAGCGAGGAAGGAGAAGAGTGATGTTATGATGCTGAAATCAAGCATTATTGTTTCTGAATGACTCCCGAGATCAAACAGCAGGTATGACAGCTGTGTGCACGTAAGAAGGATGATGAGCAGCTTTGTGTGCAGAGATCAGTCTTTCATGACAAACGTGATGCGAGGCGGCGTGTAATGTTCACACGAGCAGCAGGTTTTCAGGAAGAATGGGACGATTTTGGTGCTTTGGGGGCTCGCAGTGCTCAAACAAAAAGATCAGTGCAAGGTAAGATTACATAGAGTGAAAATAATTAAACGTACCAGAAAACACAGAATAAAAATCAAGCACGAGGATTACAAATATTCCTCTCTTCTCACAGTGTGTGAGCACAGCAGCTGTCCTTGTCCGTCACTGCATGGTTGTAGCTTTGCTGCGGATCAATTCCAATATAATACAGACAAATATACAATCATGACAGCGACCTTTATTACCTTCAATAATGATCAATAACCTGATTTGGCAACTGTAAACAAAGGTGGATACCAGCCAAACTGCATGCAGCAGCTGTCTGTGTGCATGTACTATTTTTATTAATGTCAAATTCTGATAAAATAATCTAAAAAAATCTAGTGCATGCATCGTGAAACACAAGTGTGGTGTTTAAGGTAGAGCAATGAGGAGCATTCAAAATAAAAACGTTACAAACCAGTGGTCACACGCAGTAGTATTTATGACACTGAGAACACAGTCCTCCCACACATTTTGTCATTTCACCTGTCTGAGAGGTTGCTGCATGAAGGCCACTCAGCTCAAAGGGGCTGATGATGTCATAAGCACCCACGCGCTCCTCTACAGCCATGCCACTCACACTGACAAGGGCGTATGAGAGCACTCACCTTGATAAGAGGGTTGATTACTCCAACATTGGCACTGGAATTGAAGACCTTGTTGAACCCCGTCTCCCTGTTGACCAACTCCAGCTGGTAGAACTTCTTGTCGTCCTATAAAACAAGATGACGTGTTAACGTGATAATCCACCCAAGTCTTTCAAGAATCAAACTCTCATCTTCTGTACACTTAAAATGTGGCCAAATATTTTCCGCAGTGGAAGAAAGTATCAAAATGTCCATCGGAACTTATCAAACCACTCCGGCAGCACAACCCACTACTCTCAATGTTTACAGTCATTATGTTGTAAAAAGAAAACCTAATTACATGTTTTCTTTTCCTCGTCATCACTGTTGTGATGTGAGGCACTGTGGGTTATTTCCTTGAGCAAAGTCTGAAGCGTTGAAGGGGAGGAGGGAGCACAAAAAGACAGGCAGACAGCTCTTACACACGTCACATGTTATTTCTGCTGCTTGGGGTCTCTCAATGAAAACAATAGCAAAAGCAAGACAATCCCCAAAAAGGGAATGGGTTTACATGTGGTGGCCACAGACAGACTCTCTCCTTATCCTTCCTGACTGATTCTTCTCTAGTTTTGTGTTCTGCTAGTGTCCTTGTCACTACTGGTAGCATGAGGCGGTACCTGCAGCCCAATCAGGCTGCACAGGTAGTCCAGCTCCTCCAGGATGGCACATCCATACGTGTGGTCGCAAGAAGGTTTGCTGTGTCCCCCTGCACAGGCTCAAGAGCATGGAGGAGACACCAGGAGACCAGCTGTTACACCAGGAGAGCTGGACAGGGCCGTAGAAGGGCATCAACCCAGCAGCAGGACCGGTATCTGCTCCTTTTTGTGAGGAGGAACAGGAGGAGCACTGCCAGAGCCCTACAAAATGAGCTCCAGCAGGCTACTGGTGTGCATGTTTCTGACCAAACTGTCAGAAACAGACTCCATGAGGGTGACATGAGGGCCCGACGTCCTCTAGCGGGACCTGTGCTCACAGCACAGCACCATGCAGCTTCATTGGCATTTGCCAGAGAACACCAGAACTGGCAGGTACACAGATGAGAGCAGGTTCACACTGAGCACATGTGACAGGTGTGAAAGAGTCTGGAGAACGTTATGCTGCCTGTGACATCATCCAGCATGACCGGTTTGGCTGTGGACCAGTGATGGTCTGGGGAGGCATATCCTGGGAGGGTCTCACAGACCTCCATGTCATAGCCAGTGGTACCTTGACTGCTGTTAGATACCGGGATGAAATCCACAGAGCGATTGTCAGACCTTACGCTGGTGCAGTGGGCCCTGGGTTCCTCCTGGTGCAGCGGGCCCTGGGTTCCTCCTGGTGCAGTGGACCCTGGGTTCCTCCTGGTGCAGGACAATGCCTGGCCCCATGTGGCCATAGTGTGTAGGCAGTTCCTGGATGACAAAGGCATTGATGTCATTGACTGGCCCTCTCGTTCCCCTGACCTCAATCCAACTGAGCACCTATGGGACGTTATGTATCGGTGCATCCGACGCCACCAAGTACCACCACAGACTGTCCAGGAGCTCACTGATGCCCTGATCCAGGTCTGGGAGGAGATCCCTCGAGATACCATCCGCTGACTCATCAGGAGCATGCCCAGACGTTGTCAGTAGTGCATAGAGGCACGTGGGGTCCATATACACTACTGAGCCACATTATGAGTTGCCGTGATAAAATTCAATTAAATTTTTTTTCTTGATTTTTGGTGTGATTTTGAATCCAGCCCTCTGTGGGTTGATGATTTTGGTTTCTAATGACAGTTGTTTCGGCATTTTGTTCTCAACAAATGATAACACTTTACTTGAAGGTATCTACATTAGGGTGACATAACACTGTCATAACTATGACATGACACTGTCATGAACTTGTCATGAACATTATGTACATGTCATAAACGTTTATGACTGCTGTCATTAAGTGTCATTCGGTTTTGTTTGGGTTGTCAACCCACAAAGACATCTTCTGGTAATGTCACTTTGATTAATGTCAAGTTGTCATAATCAAGACAACCCAAACAATGTCAACCTGTCATTACATAAACCGCATGACAATTTATGACAGCAGTCATAAACATTTATGACATGTACATAATGTTAATGACAAGTTCATGACTATGTCATGTCATAGTTATGACAGTGTTATGTCACCCTTACGTAGATACCTTCAAGTAAAGTGTTACCCAACAAATTATATGATGTATATCAGTAAATGTTTTCAACTGGAATAAGGTGTAAGGGCGAGCATTGGAACAAGGCTTTTAACTTAAACAAATACCTGGGAAAAACTTGACAGTTTTGTGCATGAAAACTGAGACTGGAACAGTGTATTTAGTCATCGTTTTACAAAATGGTTTTAACCCTTTTAACTGGATCTCACTGTCTTCATCATTTACACACAGACTGATACAGACCCTGAGATGCAGTTTGCTCAGTTGCTTCATTCACTGTGCACACTGCCTCTGCTTATAAAAACAATGAGATGTGGAGGAATCTGTCAAACTGCTTTTCCCAAGTTAAAAAATGAACTTTTAAACTTAAACATTCTGCCATATTGTGGTGAAATCCTGCAGTCAACTGGAGACATTATTCACTCTGTACACAGCGGAGGGTTTCCTCTATCTTTACAGAGTGGTGAGTGTTTCCCCGCAAAAACATCTTTGATGACACTGATACTGCAGTGCACATTTACCGGAATTACTTTGTCTGCTCCGGATGATAAAATCCAGCAACAGCTGTGATGTCGGCCAGCGATATCTGTGACTGCAGTTTAAAAACATTTACCTGATTTGAGTGTTTTCGGAAATGACTTTAAGTACATCAGAGACCACCCAGTCTACTCACCACAAGCTTTTTCACCAGAGCTTCTCTCTCGGTGACCATCTCTCTGAGCTCTGCTATGACGTGCAGGTCCTCTGGCCGGCTTTCTCTGTTTCTTAACTTCTCCTCTGTCCCCTCCAACCTGGACACACAGACACGACAGACATTTTTTTTTAAAAACTGTAATAGCAATAACATATTACATGTAAAATTATTTTTAAAAAATAGAGAAAGAAACAGACATTTGAAAGCAATGACTTTGACAAAAGAGACAACTGTGAGTCTCTGTTAACACTGTTAAACAGTGGCAGCCCAAAGCAGCAACACAACAGACTTTCATCACACATTTCTGCAACTTACAGTATTTGTAGCGCAGTGATCTTGTCTTTGAGGACCTCCTGGGCCTTGTTGAAGTCAGCCAGCATGATTTGTGTTTCTCTGTGATGGACTATACTTATCTCCCCCAGATCCCTCTCATGTCTCTTTGAAAGGTCCTGTTCGTGGGCCCTGCAGCACAGACAGGCATACATAAACCATGAGGCAACATTAGGTCATGTTATCTGTGTTGGATCCTTAAGTGCTGGGGAATATCACAACTTCACATATTAATAGTAATCACTGGTGTGTGTATTTTCACTGCACATCCTGGATAATGCTCACAAACACTTAATTCCCTGGTACAGAGTGATGAGATTGACGCCTAATTCTTACTAAATTATAGAGGAAGACGACAAGATGTGCAGCTGCACACGTACTCAGCTGGGACCCAGAGAGCAGAGCTGAAACAAGGAATGTGGGGTGTCTTGTCATGCTAAAATGAAATGGTATCCATGGCTACTGTGGGAGGAAGTAATGGAGAGGGTGCTGCTGTCACATATGGGAACTGAGTAGAATCAAGTTTCATCTAAGAAAACAATGCTGATCTGAGTAGCACAGGCTGCTATAATTTTAGTTGACTAAAAGTCTGGGTATTTTCGTCGTACTTTCGTCAAATAAAACCAAAGCTATTTTAGTTGTCGTCAGTGTAACCTGTGACCTGTAATCTTTTTTTTTGTCATTAGATTATCTTGGACATTTCAGTCAATCTAGTTGAGTCAAAACCAATAATTTTGTCATTTTCGTCAAACTTATTTCAGATAAGATTTATCTTGTCATTATCTGATGAGACACACAAGTTGAATCATTAAGAATGCAGCTTTGCAGAAAGTGTCTCGTCTCATTGTTTGATGGTATCAATTACAGGAATACATGCAGACAGGGAACATGTTCTGATTTGCATTTTTATTTTGAGCGAACATAATTCAACAACTGGACTGGGACCCAAAACTGTCTTTAAAACTACTGGAAGTCTACTGGAACTCCTGGAAATAAGACTCAACAATCAACTGTCTTTCTCCAGAACTGAACCTTCATGTAAGGAAGTTACTTGGAGTCCGTCTGACTGTTGTTATTGTGTGCTGCAGGTATGTTGCATATTTCATCTTGTCTTTTTTCATCAACAATATTGCTTGCTGATAGTACAGTTAGTGTTGAGTGTTTAATCTGCCCCACTGGCTTGTATTATAGATATTGGCCTTCTTAATTACCAGAGAGCAGAGGGTTTCTGTAGATGGCTGACCCTCAGACTCTAGTTTTATCCAACGGCTCACCACAGGGATGTGTTCTTTCACCATTACTTTTTATAATGAATGCAGGAGCACCCAGCAGGGCAGCTGATAGATACCGCATTGCTGTCTCTTGTCCAGGGATCAGAATCAGACCATGGGAATGCTCTTTTGGATTTTATTTCTTGGTGTGATAATACTTTCTTGGACTTAAATGTATCTAAATCTTTAGACGTAACAGAGACACAGCCAAAGAAAGCATTATTCACATTGAAACTGTGAAAAGGGTGATCTCTTAAATATTTAGGTTCCTTTTTTTGATAAACGTCTTAAATTTGATGCAGATACTGTGAAGCGAAGGCAACAGAGCATTCACCTTCTCATCCTCTGCCTTTTTTTGATCAGTCCTGTGTTTTTCATTTATCTGCTGGTTTCATAGCCTCACACTGAAAGACAGAGTCTAAACAGCATTGTTAAAATCTGCTCTAAGATCACAGGAGTGACACACTAGGACTTTTTTTTTTTTTTTNGACACAGCCAAAGAAGCATTATTCACATTGAAACTGTGAAAAGGGTGATCTCTTAAATATTTAGGTTCCTTTTTTTGATAAACGTCTTAAATTTGATGCAGATACTGTGAAGCGAAGGCAACAGAGCATTCACCTTCTCATCCTCTGCCTTTTTTTGATCAGTCCTGTGTTTTTCATTTATCTGCTGGTTTCATAGCCTCACACTGAAAGACAGAGTCTAAACAGCATTGTTAAAATCTGCTCTAAGATCACAGGAGTGACACACTAGGACTTTTTTTTTTTTTTTT
>NC_065520.1:5800054-5835764 GCF_006386435.1 Epinephelus moara
TATTGAAGTAGATGGCTGGAATGATGAGCTGAACTAAAGATTTATCTATCTTTTCATTTTAGCTTGATTTAGTATACATATTTAGACTTTTACATACATGTACTGTACATGTATCTGTGTGTGTATATATATTAATAGAAATATGCATCTATTTTATTTACTTATTTTTCATTTATTTATNGCTGAACTAAAGATTTATCTATCTTTTCATTTTAGCTTGATTTAGTATACATATTTAGACTTTTACATACATGTACTGTACATGTATCTGTGTGTGTATATATATTAATAGAAATATGCATCTATTTTATTTATTTTTTTTTCATTTATTTATCTTTCGACCACCATGATTCTTACACATGCAATGATATTTTGTTTTGTGGTTAAAAGTGTACTTATTTATTTATTTATTTATTTATTTATTTTTCCTCCAGTTATTTATTTATTAATTTTATTTTCATCATTATTATTGCTATTATTATTATTGTTGCTGTTTTCTTGTATGTGCCTTCTTGTTCTATGTTGTTCACCGTTTGTACATTAACAAAATGTGCAATAAACATATGTTTAAAAAAAAAAAAAAAAATTAACTTGTCAGTGCTCTCTGGTTGACAAACCATGTAACAGTGACACTCGTTATTGTTGAATTACATCATAAGAAGTGTAGCATTGAGTGTTTTGGGGGCTTGACCCATACAAGGGAGCAGAGGTCAGGATATCTGTGTTGATATCTGTTTCTTGCAAGTCCCCCAGCTCTGTGGAAGTGCATTTATACCACTGGAGAACCACTGGAAAAGCATGAAATCTAAGTACAAAACTTTCACTGTGTGTTATTGGAACACATATGCATGTTGTGGTCAAATTAAAGTGGGAGAAAGAAAGACAACGTTTTAACTCCCCCTGAACTTGTATTGATACTCTTTGGTAACTGGGGATAGCTCCCGATAGCTACCAAGGGAAAACAAATGCGCTATCCTCTTCTTGTTTTGGTTGTGCAGCAGTGAATAGTGAAAATGAGGCTTATAGGGAACCAATCTAGACGCATTATTCGATAGCTATTACATTGTGCAATCAAAATTCACTCCTTAATGAAAAGTTAGAACAAAAGTTTTGTCTATTTTCACTTCAAATGGTCACAACTCAGCTCCCAAAATGACCACTCAGAGGTGCTGTACCTACTGTGTCTTGTTTGTTCAAAGTCACAAAGTCTAAACTCATCATGACATCAGAAACATGTCATGACATAGATGAGTTTCAAAGCAAGAACACTTCCCAAGATGATGCTTTTGATTATAAACTGTTTAGATGGATATTCCCAAATGACAAGAGTGCAGGATTAATCGTCTGAAAACTGGGTCAGTCACAGTTTAGTTCTGCTCCCTTCGATAAAATACAACACATATTGGCTTCCAACTATCTGCTGAATGGTGTTATGTACCTTATCTGATGGTTAGCTTCACTGCGGACCCGCAGCACCTCTTTACCCTTTATCTCCAGCTCTCTGGTCAGAGTGTCGATGGTCTCGTTCAGAGAGTGGATCTCATGGTCCAGATCAGTGATGCGGTTGTTACGAGAGCACAGCTCCGCTTGCAGGTCTGAAATACGACCCAGGAGCTCTTGTTCCTAGAAAAAAATACATGAGCATTGTTCAAATTAACAGAGAAAAGCAAAGAGAACAAGTTGGGGGATCTTAACTAGGTCACACACAAACACAAGAAAAGAACAAAGAAGAAAGCAGACGATACAAAGTAAAGTAGAGACACAGTTACCTGCTGGTGGCTGTGCTCCATCGCTTTCTCTAACTCTCGTTTGGCGTTAGTGTTTTCTTTGAGGTGGATCTGCTTTAGATGCTCTATGGAGGCAGCGTGGAGGTGGTTCAGCTCTGCACGGAGAGACGCTGCCAGACAGAGACACCAGAGTTAAAGACAGTGGATATTTAAACATGGGGTAAAAACGTCAAGCAACATCTCAGCATCATGGGTAGAAACATTATCAGGGCTCACAGCTATTGGTCAACTGGTCGATCAGTTGGGCGAAATGCTGTTGTCCGACCAAATTTTTTTTGGTCGAGACAGATGAGAGTAAGATGAAATATGACAGTTTGTACAAGTGTTACCACTGAGAGCAGATCATAGATGTACTGTATATTTTCTTGTGAATCCTTTTCCAACAAAAGTAGAGCTTTTCATCATCTCCTTTTAAACTTACTTTTTCTTTTATTTAATCTCAAGGTCACCTTAATGAAAGAGGCAATTATTTTCTATTGCAGATTGTCTCTTTATGCCAGATATTTTAACATGACGTTCAGTTTTGATTACTTGTATCCTCAGTGCAATTAAATGCAGGGAAGCCTTTTAACAACGTGACACGAAAAGTAGTGGGTAAAAGTTTTGTCTTATACCTAGTGTCATTATCCTGTCACTGATTATTATTATTCTTAAATGCAATTTGCTGATTTAGTCCCATTATCACACAGTTTCTCTCACAGAGTCTTTTACAATCTAAACATCTTGCAGAGGTTTGCATCGCCGCTTGGATCACGGGTGGTTGTGTTTCCTTCTATTCTTTTAATAGTCAAAAGACGCAGAATGAGGTGGAATTTTTATCATCATGACAGGAATAAGCATCAACACAGCAGGTAGCAACATCATCACCATGGGTAGAGACATCTTCTCTGGGGGTAGAGAAGTCATTGCTGTAGTTTAAAACCATGCCGTTTATATGTATTATCATTTACCCAGCTTTGCTTTCCCCTCGTCTTCCAGCTCAAATCGCAGCGTCTGCAGCTCCTGGTCCGACTGCTGTCTCAGGATGTCTAATGTCCTCCTGTGGGCCTCCTTCAGAGCATGGACCTCCTCCCTCTGCTCCTGCTTCAGACGCTCTTCCAGAGCCTGGCAGGGGGCAGGGAAGAGAAGGAGGAGGGAGAAAGGGAGGAGAGGATTTAACCAGTTACATCAAAAATACATTTTTCCATGTGGTGACACAGTTATGAGAACCCAAAGGATGCTCTGACATATAATATTTGAGGAATGAGCGCTCGCTGAAAGAAAGAGCTGCATTTATGAAGACATGTTGTTTTAGAAAATTAAACCCAGAAGACAAAACAGGGAGAAAGAATGAACACTGCAGCTGTGTCCCAATTCCATACTAATTCCCATCAGGTTTTGAGTATGTAGTGTTTCATTAATGAAAAAAATTAATCACACTCAAAACAGTCAGTATGAAGACTTAATCCGCTTCATTATGGAGTGTGCTGTTGGACACTGTTTGTCCCACAATGCACTGCGTAATAGAGACAGAGCTCACAGCTACAAAACATTGGAGCAAATGGTGGAGTGTGGAGAGACAGCTCCGCCAAGTAATACTGAGAAGAATAAGTCATTGTCATCACAATATTCTGCTTTCTCTTTGTAAAGTTTAATTGGCAGTGTCATTCAAATGTAGCGTTTTACCTCAGCTCACCATTTTCATTCGGATGGGGCTATAATTATGACTATTCATGGAATATTCAGGTCCATGTGAAAACACTTATTGGTAATGTGCATTGATTTCCTGCAGGAAATTGATATAAAAATCGATATGAAGAACTGAGTTGGGTTTGTGAAAAGGATAAGGTAATAGTAGCCACTTCTTCTATGGAAAACAATTGTTTGGTTGCTAACTCTCTGGTGACAAAGAATCTTTAAATGCAACAGCAGGGAAAGTTCTTCAGTAAAAAGGGTCATGAGTCGTATAAATTATATGCAAAATATATGTAAATTATATATGCTAAAGCCTGCTCCCACTGTGCACCCTTCATGAACCGTATCATCAGTGGTGTAATGTTGAGGAAAAAGAGAAGCATCATTAATGCTTTTTGTCTGTGAAAAGGGAGCCTAGTCTCAGTCCCACGGCATCAAAATATGCCACTTAGGCAGTGTCATCTACGTCACTAGTCTGTGTGAGATGCACCAGGCTTTCCACCAACTCCAGTGAACCTATCTGCGTCATTATTAGACGCACAGAGCGACGGACGTAGTTTAAAGAGTGTGAAAGTTTACTCAAGGCGGGTGGGTTCACGAACACCGGACTTTGACCCGAGGAGACCAAGCAACAACATCTGTGATCATTTCCTAAGCATAACCAAGTAGTTTTGTTGCCTAAACCTAACTGCCAACCTCTTCTAAGTCAAGACACAATGCAAAAGGCTGCCCCCAGCATCATCACAGTGACGCCAGGCTTCTGCCCAGGCTGCATGATGTGACGAGCAGGGATGAGATCACATTGGGAAAAGAATGCACAAATAGTTTTTGGGAGATCAGCCTAAATTAGGGCTGCAACTAATTAATATTTTCATTGTCATTTAGACAATTAGTTCCTCCAATAATGAATAAGTTTGGACAATGTTTCCCAAAGCCCAAAATGACGCTCAAAAAATGTCCTGTTTTGTTTACTGTCACAGAGGAGCAAAGAAACCAGAAAATATTTACATTTAAGAAGCTGGAATCAACAAATTTGGATTGTTTTATCTTCTAAAAATACTCAAACTGATTAATTTATTATTGAATTAGTTGCAGGTTATATAAACAGTTGACAACTAATCGATTAATCGTTGCAGCTTTAGCGTCGTTCTGCAAAAACCTGCCTTACTTTGTTTAGCAGGCATAAAATGACACCTACTAAACAGCCTCATTTCCATAAAGGTGCATTATGGGATCCATGACCTTAAGCAGGAGGAACTGAAACAACATTAAAAGGTACCTGACACTTCCCCTCATAGACAGAGTGCTACAATCATTTTGTTCAATGGGGCAGTACAAAAAATCATCCAATGTTTCTGCCTGCAGTGTAATTATATGGGAGCTTCAACCATAAAGTCAACAATAAGCTATTACCACCCTGGCTCATTTTCAATATCACTGAGGAAGGAAATGAGTGAAATTAAAGTAGATGAACCTAATGAATAGTTTCACAGAGTCGGAGCTTTCTCAGCTGATTTAATTGCTTTATGAATCTTTAACCTCCAATTTACTCTGCAGCAGGAGGAGAAGGATCGTTAAATTAAAACTAATGCTAATAGAACAACTGAAACACGTCTGTGTATTGTGTTGGTAGTTTGTAGAGCATCACTCACAGAGTCTTACAACCGATACTTCTCTCCTACACACACTCATAAAGTAATAATCAGTGTGCTACAGACTAAATTGAAAAAGGAGTCCAAATTGCAACACTGACTACTGCACTTTCCAAACTGTAAGAGGCGATCACTTCCTCTCAGGAGGGAACGACTTCAGGATAATGCTGTGGGTGGAGAGTCCCAGGACAACAAATCAAGTTACATGTCAGAGAGAATCTTCAGTGCTCATACTGAGGATCTCAGCTCGCACCAGAAACACTATTTTGGGGGCTTTTGCTGATCACAGACGGCAGGTGAAAACAGTGAAAAAATAGGTACAGCAGCAGCACATTTTTGTTCTGAAAAGCACATTTTCACAGGTGTAAAGGCACATATATATATATATACACACATGTGAGTGCATTCTGAGCTAATGCTGCCTGAACTTTAAGGAATACTTCACCCCATGAATGACAACGTATATGTATATTAATTACTTATCCCTTGTTATGTTGATTTCCTGAAATAAAAAATATTTTTCTCGCATGCTTCCACACTTACAAAGAATCCAAAAACTAACTAGTAATTCCATTGACTCCATTGACAAAAACAGTAATTTTACCTCGCTGAACACGGGAGGTGCTGGTCCACTACTGCTTTAATCATTTAGTTTGTTTGTGTTATTTTGTGACTTTGGTGTTTTAAAGGGTTAGTTTGGATTCAGCAAAGTCACACAATAACACAAACAAACTAACTGATAAGGCAGCTCCTGTGTTGTGTGTTGAGGCAGAATTACTGTTTTTGTCAATGGAGTCTGGCTTTGAAGAGAAGTTTCACTTTCCGTTCTGTTCCTTGTCAGAAAAAGCTGTCTCTCTGTTTGGGAGGTACTGAGCATATGAGGATAAAGAAGACTAAAGCCCAGTTCAGATCAAAGATTCGCTACGAGACGACAAGTACGACAAAACAGGCAACTACTTGAGATGTCCCATTCTGCAACTTTCTAAAAACCTGCAGGTTCACAGCGATGAGACTAGATGAGACGGTGTATCATCTCTCTGCCACTACTTCTGTTCTGATTTCCAGCTTTTCAGGTTTATTCTGTGGCTGAATATAATTTGTAGCTTCTTAAAATATGAATGAGGACAGTGATAGTGAGATACTGGCTACAGTTACATTTGTAGTAGTGATGAAATGGCGAAAAACAGAAACAAAACAAGTATCAGATGGACTGTATTCATGTTAATGTGCCAATTAATCAGTCAATGAGGATGTGTGTGAGGGGCACAAGCATATACAGCGAGCAGTAGCGGCGACCCACTGTCTGACACCGGCTCACCCTGAGGACGGAAATAGAGGGCTTGGCGGGGATGGAATGCCTGCCGCAGCAAGCAAACACGGTGTCTATTGTCATTTAGACATGACCAGAGGACTTCAGTATAGGGGGATTGGCTGTTGAAACAGGTGATGTGCTTTACATGCTAAAACCAGGCGCTGGCGATTTGACTAGCAGAGTTGCAGGTGACACCATCAGCCGGCTTGAGTCGAGCTCTGACCGATCAGTTCACACCTGCAACTTTTCTCTGCAGTGTTCTAAAATGGATTCGTCTCATTGCGAATCATTGGTCTGAAGTAGGCTTTAGATTATACTGCATGAGTTGTGTGAGAGTTTGTTAACAGATATTTTAATGTAGTTTCACTGTTGTTAAACGGGGACCCTTATGACTTCAGCTTTTGACGAATGAATGTTGAATGTTTTTGGATTCACCGTGGAGGCATGCGTGCAAAGCAAAGTTTTTGTCACAAATTCAACATAACAAGGGGTGAGTAACTGATATATAAATGTTTATTTGGGGGGGTGAAGTATTCCTTTAAGGTGCCAGAACTTCAGCCAGTAGCGATGGTGGTTCCACCGTGCTGGGTCAAACGCGTATTTTGATTGTGGCATCTGATTTTGATTCAGTTTTATTCAAGGACTGCAGTAAACATGCCCAATCCCAAGTAAAAGATTGCACATATACTTACATTCATGCATGATGTGTGTGTGTGTGTGTGTGTGTGTATGTGTGTGTGACTCCTACCCTTATCTGGTGTTGTCTGGCCTCCTCCATGGTGCTCAGGGCACAGCAGTGAGCCTCCTGTAATCGATGCTCTCTCCTCTGATGTTCTCTCTGCATCTCTGCAAACACGCACACAAGCATCGACATGAAATCCTAAGTCTTGTACAAACACAAAAATGCTGAAACTTGAGTGATGCATTTTTATTCCAACCCATCCTTAATTTTCTATTTAATTGCAAGACATCATCGTTTTCCATCATGCTAGGAGCAACCATGACCTGATCTCGTGCCGCGTGCACGTTGCAGCTGTGGGAGAATAATCAGTGATCAGGGAGTCTTTCATCGTTCATATTAAACTGCTAACAGTAGCGACAAATATTATCAAATGTGCAGGGTGAAAAATGAAAATTTCATGGAGGAAAGCGTCATATAGACCAGCTCACCTTTCAGCTGTTGGCTCAGCAGCTCCCTCTCCTGGTTGAACTGAGACTGCAGCTGCTGGAGTGACGCCTGGGACTGAGACAACTGCAACTCCAGGGACTGTTTCAACAGAGAGATCTGGACAGAGAAGACAAATACCAAGAGAAGCAGATATAATTAGTGGCGTTTATAGTGAAGGGCAAAGCAGTCATGGACCGTATGTAAAGAAATGGACGGACGGACTGTAAAAGAAAATGTGGACAGGTCAGTTTGGCCCTGCACTGAGGATAAAAACAGTAATTACTGGCTTTCTTTCTGTGCAGCAATGTCACATTAAATGTCTTCTTTAGAGCAAAAAGCCTTGGACACTTGAGAAATATATATCTCCAGGAAATGAACAACTTGCTCAACTTACTGCAAACATTTAATTAGGTCAACATTAAAACTATCTTTGCTTTTTCTTTGTTTCCTCCTGAGTCGTGTCGTCTTTAATCCTCGTATAAAAATACGTTTCCCACAGATTGTTTTGACTTTAGTCGAGATCTTTTTGACAAGTACTCACTGGTGGTGGTATCGACACATGGATATAAGCCAAACACAGAGCTGTGGTTGGAGATTAGGCCGACAGCTTGTCAGACATCGAGTGAAAGCACACACAACCAAAGGACATAAAGCCAACTAGCATAAGCCCCATCACAGCACACAAAACCGTTTTGTTTTGAGGAGATATTGGAACTATTAGGGGCCAGACTGACGGCTCTGGCCCCTCCGCACGCCACTCTTCCTCAAGCTCCGGCTGTTAAATCCCCGGCGGGATTTAGTGCTGTAGAAGTACTACATTAGTGGCTGCAAGGTAAGATGGATTTTAAATGAGAGGATGAGGAGCAGGGCTGGAATGAAGTTTATGGGGTTCAACAGTAGATATGGATTTAAAAAGACTGAGGGATGACCTCTACGGTATATCCTCACATCCTGTGTCCGCTACATGTCTGTTTAAATGGATCATTTTTACACCGACAGAAAAATAACTGGACACACAGGACTAACAAAGTGGGAATACCTTAAACAACCCGCGGCGCCTGTCTCTAACCCTTGATGTTTTAATTAAACGCACTCTTGTGTCGACACACGCACACAAAGCAGCCTGGGGCTACAACCCGGTAATGAAAACATCTTAATGAAAGAGTAGTCATTATAGATAAGGATTGCACACACACACTCACCCACACACACATATACAACACACTTCTTAGTGGGGCTTTAATATATTCAGTAAATAATTTCCCTTCCTCTGAAACTGTATGTGAGGTTGTCTATCAAATGCGAGAGGCTGATGTGTGGTTTGATCCGGTGATGACAGACACAGGAGTCCTAATTGTAAATGGACTCCTGTGTGTGATCCCGATAGTGAAACAAGTAATTTGGTCAAAAAAAGTATCCACTGATTCACAGACGTCTCTTTTACAATGTCAGTTCGTGAGAAAAAGTCTTTTTGGGCCCAATGGCATCAAGTGACGAACCCGGTCCATGGTATGAGCCTGGCTCTGTTCCTGGGGGCCTAGTATTTTCTTAATTTCCTCTTACTTTGCTGTGTTTGGGATGTTAGTGGGTGTGTAGCCTCCAGCCAATGGCAGCGCAAAAGTGTGGTCAGGACTCATAAGTGCTATATCGTAGGCAGCTGGACTTGCTTGCGTTTCTTGAAGATGTTGCGCGTCTCATCCAAGCAAGCAAGCTAGTCATCCATGACCTGGACGACTGAGAATCTTCACCGGCATGTGGTCAGGACTTAACAAAAACGTAGCCACCAGGTAGCAGCACGTTTAGTTCGCAGTGTACGTACAAGCAGTGTAGGGAGGCAGACATGAGAAATGTATAATAACAGACAACAGGTAAAAAGAAAAAATCTGCTGTACAAAAATGCCTCTAAAAATGATTATATTACAGCTGATAACTCATCCATCACAGCAGAGACTTCCTGTTGTCACTTTGACAGCTGTTAGTCTCAATCATGGATCGTGGGTGAACAGAAACAGAGCTGCTCAACGCTTTAAATGTGAAGTGAAGTGTCGGAGTGTATCTGAGGGGAGTGTGAGTCTCTGAGCCTCCAGTGCTGCTGGTGTTTCGCTGGAGCTGAAAGTAGGTCAATACATGGCAGATCACTTCAGTTCTACCTGAGTCCATTTGTCTTCACAACAGCCTTTTCCTGGACAGTCTCATCTATGGGAACATTTATATCATGCACATGGATGCATGCCAGTATTGAGGGATGCATGAGGTATATGCATAAGGTATGATGTGGCTGTACCTGAGAAAGACTCTTTTATTATCTACTGTCCTTCGAGTTTGAGATAAAACCATGAAAAATGTTTTCCCAGCTGATGTCTCATGTTAATGTTGCCTTCACAGGAATAGTTTAACATTTTGGAGAACATGTTTTTTCTCCCTCTTGTCAAGACTTTGATGAAAATGATGTGTGTGGTATCAAACCACGTATACACAGTGATTCTCTCTATAGCACACACTAATACACACAGGACTCAGAGGGCTGTGTCTTCATGCAGCGAAAATTACAAAAGGAATAAAAATTTAAAAAGCACAATTCACCGAAGCCCTTTGATGAGAGGAAACACACACGCAGAGATCACAGACGCAGACAAACACACAGACATGTATGCACACACAGTGTAAGCTCCTTAGGTATTTGGTCTGTGACATTGTTTGATGTTTATTTTCAGCCACTCTGCGTGATCAGTTTAAAACGCAGCATGTTTAGTTACCAAAACTGATATAAGAAATTCAGACAGCGCTCACTACACAAGCCTTTATGAAATTATTTTTTAGTGCCACCTCCTCCTCCTCCTCCTCCTCCTCCCTGTCCTGGCTAAAGCTTAAATAACCTTCTGAATTTCCTTTTTTAATGTGATAGTAAATCTATAATTTGGGGGTTTTGAACTGTTGGCACTGGGAAACTACAGGGGGAATTATTTTTTTAATTTCTGACATTTTGCAGACCAAATGATTAATCAGCTAATTAAGACATTAATCTGCAGATTAATTGCTGTCCAACACTGCGGCCAGATCAGTGGTCCATCACAGAGCAGCACAGATACATGGACTTTGCCTCAAAACCAAAGAGGCAAGTAATTTTAGGGATGCACAGAGTGATAAATTCTGGGCCAGTAACAATAGCTATGTTTAAAATAAACAAAAATTGGACAATTTTGATACTGATTGACATTAATTTTTTTTACTTGCCAATAGGTAAACGTACTTATGGAAAAGTATACGTCAAATAAATTTTTCCCAAAGATGGTTTCTTTCATTTAAGGTAGTTTTTATCACGCTGCTGCACTACTGCAGCTACTGCACAGACTCTGGCTCCAAATGACATCACCTAAGCAAGATGGCAGCAAAAATATGTCCTCCATCTTTATATACATTCTGTGGCTGTATAAGACATCGTCGACATCAGAGTTAACGTCTATAGTGTCCAGTATGTCAGATGTTTCTGTCAGTTTGCTGATAGGCAGGGTAGTCAACAAGGCAAATATCAACCAACACCAATGTTTGGCCGATAAATCAGTGCATCCCGGCTAAATCTTAATCTTCTTTAAATAATAAATTTCAACTTGGCCAAAACCAATAATGTTTCTCTTGTCTGACTTTGTGTCAAACAACAAACATGATGATTTCCTTCAAAGTTTCCTTTAGTTTCATGGCGTTTTGCCTTGAGCTTCGTCTCTTACGTATCTGGGCGTTGAGGGCGTCTGAAAAGTTGCCAAGCTGGCATTGGTGGTTGCTGCCTCCAGCCTGTCAGAAACTGTTTATCTGAGGCCACTGGCGTCTTGGCAAAATCAGGACGAGCCTCTTTCAGGTTTCAGCTGTGACTCAGCTGAGCTCTGAATTACCCAGAGGCAGTATGCTCAGCGCGGACGGGTCCATGAGTATAAGTAGACAAGCGTCTGAGCTTTAAACCCAAACTCAAATGGCTCTCTGTTGCGACTGAGCTTTAATTCTAATTTCCACTTTCACTCCCATCAGAAAAATTCTCCAGTGTTTGTAGCTATGAGGAGAACTTGACTCCTAATTTCAAACGCATGTTGCGCACACACACTCTTCAGATCTGCGTCTTCAGTGTGTGTATGCATGAAGTGCCTATGTACGTGTATGTACAGCTGTGTGTACGAGGAGAGACACAGGCTTTGGGGAAAAACTCATTAAAAAAACAAAAGCTGTGTTTTGCATTCTGCATCACTCTCCGGGCGAAGAAGAGAGAAATTGGACCAAAATAGCACAGGAAGCGAAGTTAAATCCTTTAGTCTTTTCAGGCCGATTTATTGTTGTTGTGGGAATTATGTGAATTGTAAAGCAGGTGAAGTGGTTGTTTATGGCATCGCTGTAAATCACGTTCACAGACACAGTCAGAGGCAGCAAAGCCTGTGAGAGCGCGCGCGTGTGTGAGATGGAGTTGTATCTCTCCTCGGACAGAGACATTTTGTGCTCCAGGCCGTCTCCAGGCCTTAACGAGCGGAGCTGTCCATCAAAGTGACTCCCAAAGTGGGTGCAGGGGGAAAGGTCAGGGTTGTGGATGTCCCCGTTTCGATCAAAGCAAGGGGCGAATCAGATTTAAACTGAACGTTTTGTGGCCCAAAATATATTTTCTTATTGGTGTTGGTATAAGCCACACTTTGCCACAGAGCAGTGGGTTACATCCCTTACAGTATGTACTTCATTTTTGTGTATTCGTTGACACTTATGATCCAGTTGTCCTTTGATGTCTGCAGCCACTTCTGTGTGATGGCTTTCTCTACCCAAAAGTACTTTATAAAGATATTCATCCTGGGCCGTGAGCCCGTCTGGATTATGCCCAGGTATAATGTCACAAAAGAGCAATCAAATTCTATTGTAAAATTGATTTTTATTTCTTTCTTTGGCGATCTCATGCCAATATGAATGGATCTGAGGGCAGCCTCAAAATGTATAAAAGTGGGCTGCTATTGATTTACCACACTGCCTCCAGCTTTCATCCTGTCCCTGAGAACCCCGCTGTATAAATTTCAATTTCAGAGTCGCAAAATATCGCATTATGTTGGCAGTCCGAGCCTGACCCTCCCAAATATCATCCGGGTGTGTATATATGTCGTCAGGGTCCTGCTGTACGTCCCCAAGTTCAATATTCTGTTAGCTCACATTAACCCTCCTAGAAAACCCCAACATCACAAATATTAAAAGGCCCACATACAAGAACCAGTTTTAGTGATAATATTCTTTACAGTTTTACCTTTCCATTAGACAGCCTTCTCCAACAGGGAGCTGAAGCCGTTATCTCAACGCCACCAGAGTCCACTGACAGAAACAGCCATTTGCTGGTCTACGGCTGCCTTGATCAGTTAGTGTGTGAGGTAAAGCAGTGAAAATGTTCCACACATAGCGTACACTTAAACTGATATTGTTTAGGTTTCGTGGGTTGTTTTGGCTGAGGCGCCTGTCCGTAGCAGTATGCCGCTGAGCTTCTGTGTTGGCAGATTTGGTTTTTCAAAGATGTTCGCAAAGCAACACAGTACATGAAATAAGCACAGCAGAAATGTCAGATAGGTCAGCCCACCATGTTTATACATCTTTAAACTAGGGGTGTGCCATATCATCTGTGTTAAAATGTTTTTCAAAAGCTTTTCCTCAATAGAAGACAGAAATTCTGAAGTAAAAGCTAAATAATTACAATTGCTGTAAAAACCCAAATAAAGATATGTACACATCGCCCTCTAATACCAGATACTGTGTGTGCTCGTAACAGACTGTACACCTGCTCAGTGCCAGGTGTGTGATGCTACTAATTTAGCACGCACATCAAGCTGTGCTGGTCGCAGCATGACGTGCGTGTGCTCCTTATGTCGTGGCTTCTGCAGTGTGGGCACGTGTGCTTTACCTGTTCCAGCAGGTCTTCCACCTTCCTCTGCCAGCCCTCTCTTGCCGCCATCATCTCCAGTTCTTTCTGCTGGGAGAGCTGAGTCAGCGCCGCCTGTTTGTCCGCTTCATACTCCTCGGTCAACTCCTCCTTTAACAGGCGCACCTCCTCCCTACGGAGAGTTTGGTCAAATTAAACCTCATTGCATTTGCGCCCATTCTGCTTCATTTTGTCCTGCTACAGCATGTCTGTAAATATTGTATGCCTCCATAAACTTGCTTCCGCTGGTGTTCATTTCCAATTCGCTCTTATTAATATCCATGAGTGCTTTGGCAACTTGTTATGATAATAACAAGTGTGATTGTGAAGCAGAGGGGGCGAGAGATGACAGAGATGGATGAGGAAACAAATGGGTAGAGCAAAACACGAGAATGTGACACTGACAGGTTGACAGGGAGTGAAACACATATGAGGGCTGCTTTTTTATTTACCGCAGTGCGTCTCTCCATTTCTGGTCCAAGTCGTCTGCCATCTTGTCCATCTTCTGTTTCTCTTCTGTTCTGATGGACATCACTCTGGCTTCATGCTGCTGTCTCTGCGTCTCGATCTCCTCCTGCAGACACAAACAGGTGCACAAATTTTTCGTTTATTGTGTCATCCAAGCAAATGTGTTCCAGTCGAGATTTTATTCTTACGTTATCTCAAAATTTCACACATTTTTTGCGTGATCAGGACTGAAGTGTGTCATTAACTCAGTATAAAATGTGTGTGCTGTATGTATTTAGAGTGCTGACTCATTAACAATAACAATGTGAAGCTACTAAAAGTACCGAAATCTTCTCAAATTGCCGTCCCTGACCAGATGCAGCATTTCAATAGCTGAACGGTGGATGACTCATAATGCCCACCTCCACATCTATTTATAATGCCACGGCTACAGGGCTACAGGGCATTTATAATGTGCTGGTTCCGAGGCAGAAACTAACTTCACCAGGTCAGCCGTTTCCTGCTGCTGAGGAGGCTCCAGGGTTTATCTGCTGATGACTTCGTTAAAGGACCTAAAAGCTCTTTTGTTCAGCTTCCTGGTAAAGTGCTCGAGTGGTTAAATCCAGACCACCTGAATATGTTGGGAAAATGTCCTTGATATTGTTCTCTGGCAGGTTTTAGGGCTGCTGCACAAGTTATCTGGGGGTTTGGATATTTGGGGCCCAGTTTGGTCCATGCTGGGCTGGATCTCTCAGATAAAGTGACTAATGGTCTCATCAGTATTAAAGACAAAAAAAAAACACTCAGTGGAGATGAGTCACATTTCACTGTAACTGAGCCCTGCAATTTCATCATAGTAGTATTGATTATTTCAATTTACTGTGACATGCATCTAGATTGAATCATATCAACATATCACAGTATGACAGACTATAAAACAGCCTGTGGCACCTGTGAGTGATATATAATTAAATATGGCATTATTAGATTATAAGTATATTTTTTTAGTATGTGTAAGCAGCATTTTATTGTTGCAGCTGGTCGAGGTGGAGCTACTTTTAACTTTATATACAGCTAGGTAGTTTAGTCCAGTAGTTCCCAACCTGTGGATCGGGGCCCATCCAAAGGGTCACCAGATAAATCTGAGGGGTCCCGAGAAAACAAAATTTTGCCGTACAAATTTGTATTCATATTTTGGAAATTCGTGCTCTTTATTAAGAATAACAATAATAATAATGGTAAAAAAAAGTACAGTATTTCCCTCTAACTCTATACTTTCACTTGTAGAGTGAAAGTATAAAGTAGCATAAAATGGAAAAACTCAAGTACAAGTATCTCAAATGTGCACTTAAGTACAACAATTGAGCTACTTTACACTGCTGCTTAATAGTGAGTGCAATAAAAAATACTGTAATTAAATGTGATATTAGGATTGTGTAATATTTTAACACAGCACGTAGTGTGTATTGTACTTATTTGTATTTATTGTATTCAATTAAATAACCAAATACTATTTTTTTAAACAATTAATGCTCTTAACAGCAAAAAATAGACACCATAATATTGCTTTGTGAGGAAATAATCTGTTAAAGTTCCTCTCCAGACATCGATTAAACCCTAAAAACTCATTTCTGTTGATGCACATAAAATAAAACTACATATTTACAGGTTTTTTCTATGAAAAAAAGTCTCTTCATGGCTTGAAAAGGCTTAGATGTAACTCTACACCTTTAACTCATATAGTATGCGCGGATATAATGAGTGTACCTGCTGAACAGACAAACCTTTGCTTGTAAACAGTAATGGATATCATAGTTTTGGCATGACTACGTTACCAAACAGTTAATAATGTGTTGCTAATGATATGGAAAGCCCCACCCTGCAAAGATAGTTCCTTTGGTTTGTGACGTAACGAACCATGGCTGTCCAAGGACGTATCAACACTAACACATTTTCATTTTAAAATGGTGTTTTAAAATGAAAAGGATCTCCGTACACATGAGCATTTTAGTACAGTTTCAGGAATAATCTCTGTCCATATTAACACGCCTAAAAATGCATATCACATGGCCACTTACATACACTGGCCATGCATGTCGCAATGTAAACAGGAAGTAAATTGCGTACTCTGTGGTTGCTTAGTTACATAAAATATAGCAGATGCCAAAAAGTAAGAGCAGAGATTTCTTTCCTTGGACCAATGACAAAGTAAAACTGCTACTGAAAATAACACGAGTATGAGGTGGTCAAGGCAGCAGAAAACAGATCATTACAAAGCAAATACAGCAGCATTACAGGAACATTAACCCTCTCTGGAGGAAGCCAAGCTGAAGTTAACCACACAAGAAAGTTATGTAAGTTAGTTGTAGGGATAATGTTTGGGCTTGACACGTCATGACAAAATGGGTGTCGGCATTATTGTTTTCAAAAGTCTCAGTTTCTGTCCATTCACACTGAAACGGGGTCAGCAGCGTTTTCAAAGGTCCATTTTAGGGGTTCGGAAGCACCAGAGTATTGTAGATGCCGGGCATATATGTGGCAAAGTTTTAAATGTAAACATATTTAGTGAGGATCTAGCTTGAATCTGCATTCGGGAGACTTCCATTGTCGATGCTTGGCCATGGCACTGAGTGCTCGTTTCGCTCATAATAGGTATGGTAGCGTGTAAAAACACCATATGGACGTGTTAACAAGGTTGATTGTCACTGGAGGGGGCCTTTAATTTTTTATAATTTCATACTATAAACTGACAAACCTTTAGCTGAACTTTCTGAGGGTCTTTTTCTGTCTTTTTATGATGTAATAAGCGACTAAGCTATAACGGTTCCTACGCTGCTAAACAATAGCTGGTCTCAATTCAGTGTGAAGCAGAGATCAGCTGGCTCCCTGCTTGTGTCTCTCCTGCAATGAGCTCAGTGAGAACACAAGATACAATCCTGTGTTAGGCCTTTGCACACAAACCAAATCTCCTCTTTTTATAGAAGCCGGGCTCTGGTGGGAAAGCAAAGAGCACCGCTCTGCAATTTCATCTAATTATCACTCCTCATTCACTCTCTCTGTCCTCTGTCTCTTTTATTACTCATCTCTCTTTCTCTCTTTTATTAGCATTTTGTATTCACTGATTTTATGTGCCAGTTTCCACCAGCTGTGACTTTTTCCACTCATTTATATATGAACTTCATCTTTGTGCATGTTGTTGTTGACTGAGTTACATTCAATTCATTTCAATCGTTTTATTTACATTTCAACCACTTTTGCTTTTTTCTTTTATTATTTTGCATTGATTTAATTTCCCGACAACAATTAATTATATGACTAATAATAACATTAAAAGAACAGTCTCTCTTCCTGTCTCTCTCTACACTCTTCCTTACCAGCGGGGCTCTTTTCAAACACAGGACTACTCAACTCAAAATAGCCTCATCATCATTATCTCACAGCTGGCCTTCAGTACGCACTTATTTCCCAGTTAAATCTCATTTCCTGCGTACAAAATGTTCTTCCTCTCCCCCATCTCTCCATCCTTTCTTCCCGTCTTTCTTTCTAAAGCGTCAGTTATGCTTTCCGCTCGGACGTGAGCTGACAAAGGATCGTGACGAGGAGACATTTGGATCTTTTATACCCTGAGCGGTTTCTCCTCGCATCAAACCCGCATTCTCTCAAACTGTAGGCGGCAGTGTATCTAAAACTGACCTCTACAGCGTGGCTCTCTGCCCATCAGTGTTCATGTAGTTGGAAACTGTCAGACGTGCAGGGACAGGTGAAAACCAGCTGCAGGAGCGGCTGACTTGGCTACAAAAACATTGAGGCCACTGAAGTTAGCGTTTACAGTTTCATGTATAAGTTGATGAGCAGAGAAAGCCAATAAAACTTGAGCAGATTGTAACGAGGAGGAGGAGGAGGAGGAGGAGGAGAAAGACTTTTTGTAGAACAATGGCTGCTACTACTGTACTATATGGAGGTGTGTGTGGATACAGAGTCACAGCCAGGAGTGGTGGGATTGTGACGTGACGCTTCACTGAAACAGATGTCACACAAGGACTATTTTTAAAGGTCCAGTTTGTAGGATTAAGTGGCTGAGGTTGCAGACTGCGACCAACTGGAACTTCTCCCATGTGCAAAGCATTTGGGAGAACAAAGGTGGCTGACGCAAAAACACAAAAATTCAAATGACCCTATCAGGAGCCAGTGTTTGGTTTGTCTGACTGTACTTGACGCAGCAGGTTACTGACTCTCATTATATGTAGGGCCTGACCTTGATTCTTTATACGATAAAACAGGAGTGAATAAGCAGCAAAACAAAAACACAGTCTCACAAACAGGCACATCTTCAAAAGCACTGCAATGATTCATAGCCAAGGTCAGCACCGACCAGCTGGACCCCTGCAGGAACACTTTGCTCTTCCCACCGGCAGGGAACAAGAAGATTATACATATCTGAGAAATTACAGTAACACCTCCAGTTTTCTAAACTGTGGCTGAACTTTTTTGCTGATTTTTCTGGATATAAACGTCTGAGAAGATACTCCCTCGTTTGGTTTATCAGTGTCATGAGTGACTGTAATAGCAGAGCCATTTGTAAAAGACAAGCACAATAATCTTTGTGTTTTTTGACAGAGATAAAGTATCTTGTCTGTGTTTGTTTCCTAGAAGGAGCTGTATGATTCACAACTAATAGTAGGTAAAGTAGAGTTCAACTGGTATGTTTCTAATTAAATAATTCCAATAAAGCTTTCGCGCTAATTGAGACATTGTTTCAGCTGAATATGCAAAAATGTGAAATTTGTCTAGAGGCAAGTGTACAAATCAACCTATATGGAGATTAAAGTATCCTAATATAAATAAATAATAGATGAGTCTTCCCTTGGGGTAAAAGGACGTTCATATTTTCTCGTTAATTACCGACAAATGACGGAGTTTTATAGAATTTATGAAGCTGCAAAATAAAGCAATTCCTGTATTGACGCTCTAAATCCTCTTGGTTTCATCCTCATTATTTTCCTCACCTGTAGGTCAGTTAGCAGGTTGCTAGTCTCTCGGACCCGGGCTCTCGTAGCGTCAAGCTCTATCTTGAGCTTCTCCTGAGTTTCCCTCAGACAGCTGATCTGTGTCTGAGCTGAACTCATGTTCTGCTCCCCCTCCCTCACCAGCTCCTGGAGGTGGGACACCTGAAGAGATCAACAGAGGGGGTTATCACGTCGTCATTCAAAGATTCGTTACGTCAGTCCGTAGCTTCCCAATAGTTTCCCTCATGCATTCAAATCCAAACATACAAATTTCAGTCGCAGTACTTAGTGTCAAAACGCTATTTTTCAAAGCCCTTTAAAAATCATTTACCACGTGTCATGCTACATATAAACCCACTAGACCACCTGACGTGCCTCTTCATGATTGAGCCAAGCCTCTGTTGGGAACTGCGTGTTATAGATTATCCAAATTAGTTATACTTCTCTAACCCAATCCATTTTCGATCAGTGAACTGATATATTTCTAATTTTTTATACAAATCTGTCTGTATTGTGTATTTTTTATTTATTCTAACAATCATACATTCCTAATGAGCCTCTTTACTTGACAAACTCAGTGTTTTCTTCTCTCTGATGCTTGGCCATTGCTCTAATAACTGTTTAGTTGTTTTAACTGCGTACTTTTGTAGTGCCAGATGAGGCTGTTTCACAGAGAGCGAAGGCTCTGTGAATAGAGCTTGTGTTCAGGTCTTCACTGTGCCCTTATTCAGTGAGATTTTTTTGAGTTTATATCTTAATTAATCATCAAAATCTTAAAAAATAATCCATAGCAGTACATTGCTTAGCTTCTGTGGTTGTACAACTGTCTGCTTCTCTAAACTCAGAGGGTGCCGATCGCCATCTACTGTTGGTAATACACTGACTATACAACCCCACTTCAAAAAATCTGAACTATCCCTTTAAGTTATAATCAATATTAGTAGCCCTACATCACTCCTTCTGCTACCAAATAACTGGCCGTTTCCCTTTGTAAAACCCAGAAAAGAAAGCAGACGGAGTCGTCCTTTAGCAACCGTACCTCCTGATTGGCCATATTGAGCTTGGCTGAGAGCTCCTCTTTCAAGTTGTCGAGCTGCTGCTGAAGGCGGTCGCGCTGCTCCTCCAATGACAGACGCTTAATCTCAAACTCCTGACTCATTTTCTGGAGAGAAGGAGGAGAAAGAGAAAGAGGATGAAAGGAAAGACAAAAAGAAACTCACTCATTAGTGAGAAATACTCTATAAACTTTATATTCAAATATTAAATTATTTTAATGCCTGAAAAGACAAATTACTGGTGCATGTTTACTATGACGGCCTGGCAGCTCTGTCTTTTGGTTTCTGCAGTATTTCCTAGTGAAAGTATAATGTCTAAAAAAGGAGCGGAGTTAAGAAGCCACTGTAAATCCCATTTGTGCCATAATGTGGAGTCGTGGCAGTTGTTGAGTGTGAAGCATGGCTACTGAATGGAGGAAGGACACGTGAGTTGTCATTTAAACTTAAAAGGCCATCTCATCCGACCAACCGGTTTCTATAATCCTTCAAACCACAGCACTAAATCCTTTCTGGGCCACTTTGAATTTCTCTCATGAAACGCTCTTTCTACTTCTTGGTTTGCTATTAATTCCCAGCACTGGTATCAACAGTGGAAAGGTTTTATGGAACACAACCATCGCTGTGTTGTGTGTGTTGAACTTGAAGCAGCTGTTTAGTACAGTACTGCTGGATGAACGGCATCCTCAGAGGCAGATTCCTGGTGGTCAGACTGAGTTCAAACTCTTTAAATTTCACTGTGATTTCCCTTTATATGCTGAACATCTGCTCAAGTAATGCTAATTTAGTAAACGCACAACATTTCTTACCCCCACGTGAACAACTCTGATCATCATGCAACCTTAAATAAATGCTAGTAGAGCTGCTTAATATGAAAATATATATACAGCACGGATAGGCCATAAAGTGTCTGCAGCAGCTGTCTCTTTAATGTGCTTATATATGATCACTGCAAATGAAGGACTGATTATAAATACTGGAATTACAAGATTTTGGCACCAACGTACTTTGATTTTTCAGATTTTTATTCACTAAATGAGCCACAAAGTGATTCCCATCTGTATTTTCTGTACAGTGTAAATTACTGACGGTGTGAAACACGCAACAATGAGAATCTTTCCGAGCTTCACCTCCCATCCTAATATGACGTGAGGAAACTATAAAGCAACCACCCATCTTATGTTATCCACATGGGAGCCAACTAGTAATCCTCTTTCTTTAACCCAATTACAGTAGATGTGCCTGTTACCATGCTGCCTCGAGCCTTCCACAAGGTTCAAGGTTTAATTTATTCACCCATAAGAACATGGAGATTGCTAATCAGCCAATGCTGAAATAAAAAACACTGACAATAAAGACCCACCGATAAAAACATAGATAAAGACTTAAAGCTTTAAACTGTATTACATGATAAAAACTGCTTCGTGAGTCCTTCTCCAAGTTGTGCTTGACACGTTAAGCACTTTGCCTCACTGTATTTGTGTAATTTTTTTTTCATGCCTTCTGCTTTGGCTTTGGCACTTGGTTGTGACCTTTTTATGAAGTCCCAACTTCCATCTGAGCACTGTGGGGGTGCACGCCCATAAACATCCAGAGCACAGAAATAAAAAGACAAAAGGCAGGCAGAGGGCAGAGTCTCTGCAGGTAAGTACACCACACACTTCTAGCGGGACATGTTAAGACACTGTTAGACATTCTTTTCCGACGGGAAACTGAAGTTTTTAAAGTGCTCTCTTCAAAGCCACCAGACTCCATTGAGAAAAACAGGAATTCAACATCGCTGAACACAGGAGTTGCTGGTTTAGTGCTGCATCAATCAGTTAGTTTGGTTGTCTTATTGTGTAACTTTGGTTTTTCAGTGTTTGGTGTTTAGTGTAAGGTTCATTTAGATTCAACACAGTCACACAAACAAATTATCCAATCGAGGCAGTGGTAAAGCAGCAGCTCCTGTGTCTAGCAAGCTAAAATTACTGTTTTTGTCGGTGGAGTCTGGTGGCTTTGAAGAGGGCCTAGATATGGCTTTAGTTCCCTATCGGAAAGGGCCACCTGACTGCAAGGCGAAGCGATGAAAATACTCCAAATATAGCGCACACTATAGCTGATATTGATCTTTTTAAGTGGTTAGAATACGTTTTGCTGCTGCTCCATCCACAGCATCATATTGCTTAGCTTCTGTCTTGGTACTCCTGCCTGCTTCTTAAACGCTAACCCTGGCTATGTACGATACTGATGTCAGAGAGTGAAGACAACAGCTAAAGACAAAGATTCCTGTGTTATAGTTTCCTCCATCTGGAAAACAAACCCACCAGATGAATTAATTAATTAATGTACATCGACAGAAGAGCAGTCATCAGACGGGAGATTAGGGATATGACTGCAAAGCCTCTATCCTGCTGCTGTCTCATTTGGCCTTAGGTAGACTGTGGTGAATTATGAATTAATACAGCACGAGCAGTTTGTAGAATTAGTCATTTTATTGCCTCCGATTAGAAACTCATTAATATCTTGCTGACAGACGTAAAAGTAAAAACAGATTTTAAAAACGACCAGCTCTGTCTGCATCATTGTCTCACCGTCTCTGTCTTCCTGCATCCTCTTTAATTCCTCTTTAAATGAAAACAGACATTAATCTAAAGATGACGAGGCGCAGCGCTGCTCCGGCTTACATAATATTTCCTTTTTCATCATTCCCCTCTCGCGCCTCACTCCATCCGTTCTCTCCATCGCTCTCTCTTTCTTTCAGGGAATCTATAAACACACACCCACATGCTCACACACCGCTCTCACTTGGCTTGGAGGCAGGATTTAATGTCAATGAAAATCAACCAATTAGCAGTCGGCTTCAAACGGCATTGGAAGCATGAGCTCAAGAGGGGGGGGAGAAAAAAGAGAGAAGCGTTATGAAAGAGGAGAGATATCGGAGGAGACAGAGGGAGAACACTGAGTTCAAAATTATTTAAAACTCAAAAAGTGTGTAATCATTTCAGAGGCATAAAATAAGCTGGAATGTTAAAGGAATGGTCTTTTGGAGACACAGTGTTGTGAGTTGCTCTGTATCATGCTGCCGTCATGCCTCTGAGCTGATTCACTCTGACTTGATGTCAACAAGCTCCAGAATGAATGGGATTCTTAATGTTCGCTGAATGCAGGTGGAGCCATGTGAGCGTGAATAAATTGGGTGTAATGTGCTGTAAGGGCTGAAAGCAGCAGAAAAACAAGTGCTCCTCCTCTTCTAGAATTGCAGGAGAAAAATAATATCATTGTGGCTGACCAATCGGATAATAACAGCCGCTCTTTAGTGCCGTCACCATGTGATTGGACAATGCTGGTGACGTCATCCTGCATGGACACGGACCCACGTGGGGAAATGTTGACTGACAGCAGGTGACGCAGCACTTAAATGTTCCTTATGTGTTTATTCGTTTACATGTTTACATGCTTTAATGTTCAAAAAGCACTATTTTTTTCATACTATCTTTGCTGGTTGTGTATAGTCTCAGTCTTGTCTCAAGCAAACTCTGGACACGTCGCTCTCAGTCCGCAGGTTTAGTCCGCACCAGAGTTTGATTGACAGCTTTCACGCCGGCCTGAACACACCGTACCAGATGGGTGAGTGCAGCAGTTCATTCAACCAAAACAGATTAGGTGTGAAAGCTGCCTCAGATGAAGTCATCGGCTGATCAAAGAAATGGTCAGCGTGCTCTAATGGCTGTTCAGAATGCACACAGAGAACCACATTTTACAGAGGATATTGAATTAAGCCCCACTCTGACTGGATTACCATTACAGGGGCAGATCAGGAGTACTGTGCTCCTCTGTAATTTAACTCGTCGTTCCTAGCAGCATTAGGACACTACAGGATGTAGTCTGTAGACAGGGACATTTTGCAGGACTATCCAAAAGAGAGAACCAATATCCAACCTGTAGCTGACATCACAACAGCACCTAAAACCCATCATTTTGGTAGTTTTGTGTTGCTCTGAAGTCACTTTGTATCTCCTTGTTTTGTGTCTTTTGTATTTGTTTTGGGCTCTCTCAGGTAATTTTGTTTCTCTTTGGGGTAATTTTATATCTTTTTAGGTAGCTTTGTGTCACTGTGAAGTCATTTTGTGTCTTCTTGTTATTTTGTGTCTCTTTGTAGTTGTTTTGTGTTTCTTTGTGGTCATTTTGTGTCTCCTTGTGGTTATTTTGTGTCTCTTGGTAGTTGTTTTGTGTCTCTTTGTAGTCATTTTGTGTCTCCTTATGGTCGTTTTGTGTCTTTTGGTAGTCATTTGAGTCTCTTTGAAGTTATTTTGTTTCTCTATTGGGTAATTTTGTACCTCTTAAGATATTTTTTTAGGTAATTAGCTAATTTGTTTTTAGGTGAGTTTCTCTTTGGGGTAATTTTGTATCTTTTTAGGTAGCTTTGTGTCTCTGTGGTCATTTTGTGTCTCCTTAAGGTTGCTTTGTGTCTTTTTGTAGTCATTTGGGTCTCTTTGGGGTAATTTTATATCTTTTTTGGTAGTTTTGTGCCGCTTTGTAGTCATTGTGTGTCTCCTTGTGGTTATATTGTGTCTCTTTGTAGTCGTTTTGTGTCTCCTTATGATTGTTTTGTGTCTTCTGGTAGTCATTTGTGTCTCTTTGGGGTAATTTTGTATCTTTTTAGGTAGCTTTGTGTCTCTTTGTGGTTGTTTTTTGAGTGTTTCTGTAGTTGTTTATGACTCTGAGATAATTTTATATCTTTTTTGGGTCATTTTGGGTCACTTTGAAGTAATTTCTATATCTCCTTGTGATTATTTTCTGTTTCTTTGAAGTCATTTTGTGTCTCTTTAGGGTAATTTTGTGTCTTTTTTTCTAGTTATTCAGTGCCTCCTTGCAATTCCTTAGCATCTTTTTATTGTCTTTCTGTGTCTCTTTGTGGTCATTTTAAATCTCCTCCTGGTCAGTACATGTTAATTTGACATTTGACATTTTGCAAGTGAATGTTGGGGGGCCCCTGACACTTTGGGTCCTTGAGACTGGTAGGCCCATTCAGTAATTCATCCATGACTGAACAATCAATAGCTTGATGTGAGTGAGCCCATGGCAGTATACAGAGGCTTCAAAATAAATAGAGACTAGAGACACAACAGTCCTTTCTGCTTACATCCATTTGTTGCTGGTAATATAATGCTGTTGGGGTAAATGAATCCGGCTAAATTAATTTAAACAGTGTAATTTGATCTGATGTTGGAAAATTGGAAGGAGAGAGAAAGGAAGAAAAAGACGTGACAGAATGAAAGGCACAGAGGAAAACACAGGGAGAGAGCGATGTTGTTTTCACGTCTTCGTCTTAATGTTGACCTAATTAAATGAGTGCAGTCAGTTGAGGGAGCTGCTCATTTCTCAGGGATACATATTTCTTAAACGACTGAGGAGGAAATTTAATTGCTGATGGTGCTGCGCTGAAAAGAGAGATACAAAACCCTGAGAGCAACACTCTGTATGTACTCACTGTTTTTATATGAAAATTGGGAATTTCAATTGTGGCCTTTTTCATGTTTTATCACCGTAGGGTCTACGTTAAAGGTTAATACACGTCAGCTTTCATGAGAGGGTAAACAAACAATCTCTAAAACTGTTTACCTTGCCTCATGTTAAATTGTGTCCACATATCTGAAAATAGTCAAACCACAAGAGAGCAACTCTCGCTGAGCTTGTGATTTCTTTTGCAGCGACACTGACAGCGGGTTTGACAGAAGTGTGTAAATATATGATTCAGCCATATGGTAACAAAGAGAAACACAGCAGTCACAGTGTTTCATTCTTCGGGAATAAATTACTCTGTCACTTCTACAGCGTTTATTCAAACCAATCTGTGGATCTGATATATGCCATCTCGAACTGCAGAAAAATCTGAACAGGGAAAAACCTTTTTCACCAATATTCTTGTCATATTGTGTAGATTAAAAATAGAGATGAATGCTTAATGAAGAGTGCATCCCATAATGCATTTAGTAATCCCCACGTGGATTTCAGTAAATCATGATGTATTAATCGGTCACGTCTTGAAAGCGATGACATTGCTCACGTTGCAGACTCTGATTGGCCATTAGTTATGTCAAAGCAAAGTACGTGTCGGATTACAAAACTCTTGTATCATAAAACTGGAAAAACTCAAATTGGATCTTTTTTTCAGAATCGAAAAAGAACACAAGCACAAAAAGCTAAACACCAAATCCTGATATTGGATTTACCGCCATGAGGAGCTGCTTCTCCTCCTCTTTCTCCTGCTGCGCCTCCTCCCTCATGGACTGGTGCTTCTCCTCCAGCTCCTCCAGCGCTCTGACCTGCGCCTCCTTAAAGCGAAGCATCTCCTCCTCAGAGTGTGCTCTCAGCCTGCACAGCTCCTTCTCATACCCCTGGTGCTCCTCACGCAGAGACTGGAGAAGCAAAGGAGAATATGATCTCTTTCTATGATTAACGATCTCAGGCTACACCTGGATTACAGGAAGGGTTCACAGTACCTGTTCTAGTTTCAGCACTTGCTGTTTGTGCTGTTCATTGGAGGTCTGACTCTGGTTGAGCAGTGCTTCTCTCTCCTCCTCCAGCCGGCTGATCTTCTCCTTCAGCCGGTTCTGCTCCTGGTCCAGGTTCCTAATGGTCGCCTCATG
The DNA here is from genome assembly GCF_006386435.1 of Epinephelus moara. NCBI lineage: Eukaryota > Metazoa > Chordata > Actinopteri > Perciformes > Serranidae > Epinephelus > Epinephelus moara. The sequence goes on from NC_065520.1 coordinate 5,826,708, forward strand.
GGCCATCTGGGTGGCCTGCAACGAGCCAATCTGACCTGGGAACAGCCAAATCCCAAGAGGCAACACAGTCAGCAATCAGAACATCCTGATCCATCCAACACACTGAGTCAAACCTCTAAAATTGATCTGAGCAGTTGGCTTTATTACTGCTTTACTGCTGAGGCAACAGTTTCATCAACATTTACTCCAACTGGAGCTGCCGAACAGAAGGCGAGCTTTCTGTTAATCTCCACAAATGTATCAACTATTCAAAAGTTCCTGTGAGAAACACAGGCTGCTCATAAAACTGGTCGAGAAGTGGTCCATGGGAAAAGACAGTAGTGTGGGGTGCATTCTGACTGAAACTGAGTGGGCAGAAAGAGAGCAGATGTTCCAGAAAAGAGAAAGTAGGCACCAGAGAGTTTACATGATTATCATGATTAGAAAATGTTTAATCCAGAGCTTTCAAAAGCAATCACACTTCTTTCTAAACAAACCAGTTTATATGAGGCTTTTTTCTCCAGGGGGTTCTCGTTTTGAGAACCACAAAGAACGGAGCCACTAAAAGCACCATAACCACTATCTTTCCCATTTGAAGGTCTGATTCCCATAACATATTGCACTAATTATGTTTCAGCACAAACACAAACAGAAAGATTTGTAGGCCTTTTTCTGCATCTGTTACAATTAACCATATGGCAAAGTATAGATGTTGCCTTTGCACTAAGAACACAGAAGGCAGAACGATGGCAGAGAGAAAAAGAAAACAGAAACTTTCAGATGCTGAGCCACAGGTCCTGTCTGAGGAGGTGCAGAGGCAGAGCCTGGAATTTGATCATTGGAAAGTCTGGACGTGACCAGTCTTTTAGCTGTCATGCATCCGGCTGTTAAGTTTGTCGTGTTTTGACCAGATACACACACAGATCTTTGTGAATCTGACTGTTGTATCAATGAGGCTCACTTGCATACAAAGGGGACAGTTTTGTGCCAGATGTATCAATATTACCTGACTTAAAGACGTGCAAATAGCACAGCAGCACCAAGCAGCTATTTGCTCGGCAGCACAGTTGCTTTGCTGGCGCTTTAAGAATTCCACAATGTTTTTTTGTCTTATTTGTGCAAGGCACAAAAGCTGCACAGTCCTTTTGTGAACTCGCACCAGACAATGTGCACAGCTCACACATACTTCAGACCAGCATACACAAGGAGAGTGATCAGGGAGTGATCTGGTAAAGTTGAGATGAAAAATATGATGAGAGATGGAATGTAATAATGAAGCATAATGAGTTGTCTGGCCCTGTCTGGCAACACGATCCATGAAACTGCACTTCCACTAAAGACTGGTGGAGCAGACAGTAGCATTGATATGCAATTAGGTAATTAACTGTGTGTCTGCAACTATTTTCTGACTGACTGCTGGAGTGGAAATCAGGCTCCTGCACGTGCTCCAAGTTTCACAATGAAACAGAATCATGTGTATGTGCAGTCTGACTTTTAGTGGTGAATCTGGGCAGTTTTAAGGTATGTGGTCTCAAGTGTTCTGTAGGTAGTCGGCTCTTTCAGAACTGTCGCAACATACAAAGAGTGAGGTGAGTCGGATGAGAGATATTTACAAAGGACTCTCTCTACAATGAGGTGGTGACTAAAATTATACCATGACATCAATAGTCATAATAGATAAAAATAAAATAAGCCCTAGGCTGATAAATAGCTGAATTCCCCTTTAACAGATGTGTAAACATTTGTACACAGCACTGTATACTATAGCAGTGAATGGCAGTTGGTAGAGGAACGTCTTACTGGCTTTGTGGAGGATTTCAGTTGCCTGCTGTTGAACTCGTTCCCTGCTGCCCTCTAGTTCATACTCAGTGTCCTTCAGCTGCATCACCCAGATCTCTCCGTCCTGGATGGCCTCTTCCAGCTGCTTGTGCAGGTTCTGCAGCAAACACAGGAGCACACAGATACAGTGCTCACAATACACCACAGCAATCCAACATTCTGTATTCTAAAACCCTGTCATATCTCTCCCACTGCAGTCACATGAACCTACCCAGCTATTCAGACTGTGCAGATTTGCCTGCAGGACCATCAGTGCACACCACATTAGATTTCCCACCACACTGAGATTCTTGAAAAACCATTTTCACCCTGAGGCTTTTACTTTTGTCTTTGTTTCCTGCAACTGTTTTTCATCCGATTTAACCCACTTTCCTGCCCACATTTAACCATAGCATGACTCTCATACAGGAAAACTGTAAATTCCGACGTTGATTATTTTTATTTGGATCTTATGCTTTAAAATCTAAAGAGATCTATTATGCTTTTCCTTATTTTCTGCCATATATATAATGTCACAAATTCAGATGTTCATATAAAATGTAGCCAAAGTTTCAAATAAAGATGTAAAAATATGTATAAGTAATCCCAGTGAGGGAAAACCTCAGGCTCCAAACCGTTCTGAATTGTGTTTCCAACATTTTTTCTGCTCTGGCTACAAGCTGACGTCGGCTCATGCCAGATTTCTTTATATGGTCATCTGCTTCAGGCACGCTACTTCAAGTGTTTACATTACACACACCGCTAAATGTGGCTACATGCTAACATCAGTGAAGTATGTCATCTTGGTTGCAGATGTTTTTAATTTCTCCCCAGTTATGGATAATATTCCTGCTGGAACACGTTGCTTGTGAGGATTTTGGATTGATTTTGAAGATTTTGAATGCTGGTGCTATACTCGGTTCGTCATTCCCCGGCTGCAATGATCGCGAACAGACATCCATGGACGTACAGTATGAAGAGAAATGGATACAGCTCTGGAGTCGGGGCCCCGTTCATTTCTATGAAAGTTTCTTGGCCAAAAAAGTTAGACTTCTCTGGTGTAAATTACCTGGATCTTTTGCATCATTGGGCCCAAAGAGTTTGCATAGTTGTGCATCCACTCACTCATTTATTTGTCAATTAGTACACACACACACCTTGATAGTTCCCTCAGCGTTGGCCAGCGATGTCTGCAGTCTGTTGGTCCTGTCTCGGTTCTCTCTGGCCTCCTCCTGTGCTTTCTGAAGCTCACTCCGCAGCTTGGACAGAGAGCGTTGCAGCGCAGCTTCCTGAGCCTGGAACTCCTTACGAAGCTCAACCTTCACAAGAGCAGAGGATGACATAATTCGCTTTAGGACATAAAGACACCCCCACCCCCAGGCTCTGAAACAGCTTTGATAAACCCCCTTAACACCACCTGTCCTGCACCAAACGGCAGACACAGACAGTGTTTTGTTTCTGTGTTTTACCTCGGTCCTTTTCCAGGCCAGCAGGTTCTCAGTGGTGAGCTGGTGCGTTCTCCTCATGGCCTCCAGCTCTCTCTCATAATACTCCTGAGCCTTTGCCAGCTTGGCCTCGTACTCCTCCACCAGACGGACCTTGTCCTTCGTTATCTCCTCCACCCTCTCCATCAATGCCTCCACCTACACACGGAGACGGATAAATAAAGAGCAAGTGTTTTTTGATTCAAAGCTTAGACGATAAATTCAGAGAGCTTTGGGTACTGCAAATATTGTGCACATTTATCATCTTATCTGTTTGTTTTTAAAGATTAGTCTTTGGTAAATCTTTTATATTAGATACAGTTGAGAGGAGAGGAAAAATGGGAATAAAACAAGGGGATGACATGCAACAAAGGTCCAGAATGTGACCACTGCAGGTTTATATTATACTCATGAGCCAACTGCACCAACAAAACAACCCTATTTTTTCAATTTTAATGCCAAAAACACTTAATAAGCTTCCAAAACAGCAATTACCCCATCAAGTAACTTGCTGTTAAAACTCCACAAAAGCCCAGAATATCATGCTTCAATCCAAAGCACACCTATCTTCCTTCCTCTCACTCTTAGCCCACCTCTTGTCTATGCAGCTCAGCCAGTTTCTCCTGGTCTTCGGTGGAGGAGGCGCTCTGGTTCTGCTGGTTGTTGAGGAGTTCCTCCACCTCCTGGCGGTGGGTGGTCCTCAGATCTTCCAGCGCTCGCCGTTTTTCCGCCTCAAACTGGGCCTGAGCCTGGCTGAACGCCCGCAGCTTCTCCTCAAAATCCCGACGCATCTCCTCCACCTATTGAGACCACGAGACATATTCTATTCTGTTTGAGTCGTTGATGTGTTAATGCCAACTCAGGCTCAACCTGTGCCAAGCTAAATGCTCACAGCATCTCCTGAAAAATCTCTCTGAAATGATTGAAAAAGGGAAAAATGTTTAATTCTATTACTGTTTGCTATCTGTGTACTCATTTGTTATTTCTCTGAGAGCCAAACAGAATGCTTGCAGCTTCTCTAACGTGTTGAAACAACAGCAGCAATGTCCGTGTTTGCGGTTGCGTCGAAAGATCTGACAGACATGAGGTGGAAAAAATATATAAAAATGTAACATGGGATGTGATGTCATGTGATGGCTGCAGACTGGTTCAGGTTTGTCAAGCTGGCGGCGGACAGTGTGAAGGCAGTGGCAGAGAGGAAGACAACACCAACGCTAACACACACCAATCCCGACATAGATGAACTGATGATGAACTGAGCTCAATCAGCCACCAGCTCATCACATCTAAACACACTGCAGGAGTTCATTTATGCGCACTGCCATCAGACTCTACAGAAGCAGGCAGAGATGACACTGGCATTTGATGGCATGATATGATACATGACATGATGTATGAAATCATATTGGACTGAGATATAGTTATCTTTTTACATTCTATATGATTTTACTTTACATTATTTTTGCAATCAATGCTTGTTGCATTACTGTATAGTTATAACATCTAAAAGACGCTGATGCTTAACAGAGAACAGATCTCACAACACTCCCAAGGTCGAACATTTGACTACATTTATGTAACAAAATCTACATTTTTTTATTTTAAAAGTTAATATATTTAGTGAAACAGCTGTGATTTGCCATGCATTAGGCGTAACGCTACCACAGCAGCACCATATACCCAGTTAAAGGTCCAGTGTGTAGGATTTAGGGGGACATATGGGCAGAAAGTTACTAAAGTTACACTAAAGTTTCCTTTAGTGTATAATCACCTGAAAATTAGAATAGTTTTGTTTTTGTTGCCATAGAATGAGCCTTACTGCACTGCCGTATACCTACAGAAGCCCCTGAACGGACAAACAAAACACTGGCCCTAGATGGGGCCATTCCAACTTTCACATCAGCTACTTAAGTTAGCATTTCCTCCATTACAAACAACATTGGGAAAACATTATTTTTTTGATATGAAACTGCTTTACTCAGTGTTTAAACCAGTTTAAATCACTGGGTCTGTTTGTTTTAGAGAGGAAGAGACCTCTGCGGATAATATGGCTCCCTGTAAAAACAATTGCTGACCTCCACAACATGAACACTTAGGAATTCTAACGGAGAAGTTTCAGCTGATTGCAATCTACAATCCTCACCACTAGATGCCACTAAATCCCCCTGAATGTTACACACTGTTCCTTTAAGAATCGCCATAAAGCCAGTGGGAACAAGTGGCATGCCATTTCTACTCTGCATTAACTTGTCTTACTTAAAGGAATACTTCACCCACAAAATCATCATTTGCATATCAATTACCCTGTTATGTTATATTAATAAAGACAGCTTTGTTTAGCTCTCATGCCTCCACTGTGAACGAAGAATCCAAAAATGGCAAATATTATTGATGAATTGGAGTAAAAAGGGGCTGTGTTAAACAACAGCAAACTTTCACACAACTTGTGCAGTATAATCCAAGTCTCATTTATCCAGTCGTATGCTCAGTACCTCCCAAACACGTGCATTTTTAGTGAATCATCAACAATTAAAAACCTTTCCAATGTGAGCATGGCACCTGGGCAAGCATGTGGGTTTGAACTCTGCTCGTGCATTCAGCTGAGTTGCCAAAGCATACTTCTAATAAATGTTTCAAACAGTAAGCTTTTCGCAAAATGCATGAGTTTGGGAAGTACTGAGCATACCACTGGATAAATGAGACTTGGATTATACTGCAGGAGTTGTGTGAGAGTCTGTAAACTGATATTTTGATATAGTTTTGCTGTTGTAAGTGTCCGAAGTTAACACCCCTCAAGGGCCAAGTGTGGGTAGATTTTCCATTTGGTCAGACGGATAAATATTTGAACTAAAATACTCATGTAATATGCTGAATCTCAACCGTGTTTTGGTGTCATTTATGGGCATGCTGCTCTGCTGCTCCTCTGCTTTCAGTGTCACAGTTTGACACACAAACACACAACAAACAAATGTATGTGACACAAAAAGCCAATGACTGATTTGGCCAGTAAAAAACATGATTGGCTGGGGGATTTTTTTATCAAACATTCCCTCTGGCCTGTGAGTCAAAATTTAATTTTGGATACTGGCTGTTAAATGTGGTCCCCTTTTACTCCAATTCATCAAGAATTGGGCGAACATTCATCAATCCATTTTTGGATTCTTCTTTTACTGTGGATGCATGTGAGAAAAACAAATGATCATTTTGTGAGTAATATATTCCTTTAACTCCCAAGTGTTGCACACTAGCAGTGATAAGCAAAATGCATCATGACTTATACAAACTAAAGATAACAGATAATACTTGTGTTTTATCAGCATTTAACAGGGTAACTGAATCACGATGCATCTCCATTGACCCGGTGTGTGTGTGTGTGTGTGTGTGTGTGTGTGTGTGTGTGTGTGTGTGTGTGTGTGTGTGTGAGTAAACCCTTACCTCTCTGCTCATAGAAACCACTCTCTGTGTGTGCTGGGCCTCTGTGCAGAGCTGCGAATCCTCCATTCTCTGTCTGTACATCTCAAACTCTGCTAAAGCCTGACAGTGAGAAAACATTAAAACAGCTGCATTATTTTACATCAAATTACAGCAACTGCAATAAATCACACAAATGTACAAGTGCGATTTCACGCAATCATTGCTATATTACATCACAAGATTATCAGATGCCATGCAGATGAATTCAGATTTAATTACTTCAGTTCATTAAAGGCAGCTGCAGAACTATGACATAACCCGGCATGAAGATTATAACATGTGAAGTAAATTGTCTCTATAATTTGCATGTGTGAAGCTCTGCAAACATCCACTCTGAGCAAACAGAAACACAGCCAAACTAAATGGAGCCCCTGTGGTGCCCAGCAGCCGTGAGTGACCTGTCTCTTCATGTGTTCGTGGAGTTCGACAGATTCTTCCAGACTGGCCAGCCGCCGCCTCAGGTCCGCCTCGTCTGCCATCTTGCTCTTGTACTGCATGATCTTGTCCCTGGTTTCAGTCACGATGTGTTGGACCTGAGTGGGAGGAAAAAAAAGTTAAAACAGTCGTCACGTTGAGAGCTGCAGAAATAATTTAGCACAAGAATTTGGTCTCGTAAAGCTGAATGTATAGAGCCAGTTTGACAATATGACACTGAACTATTTTGTTCCGTTACAACATGTCGAGGATTTCCAAAGCCCACATACAGAGTGGGAGGAAAATGTAGAAATAAATAAAAATAGGAGGCAGCACAACAACTGCTGTGTCCAAATGTTTCTTGGCAGGGAGAAAAAACCCACTTTGAAAATTTAACACTTGAAAGCAACACAAATTAGACTAACAACTTAGACTATGGTGCACTAAAGCCTCGCTCTGGAAGCAATACGAATGAAATTAACAACATTTAAACCAGTTTCATATCCACTTAGGGTTTGTCCTTGAATAAACTGTCATTGGAGATCTTGGTTTTTGATCCAGTGCCAAACTTATTTTATTTCTGTAAAACCAGTCCAAAAAAAATCGACTGTATATTGAATAAAACTTTTTTGGCAGCTGCAGTAGATGCAGCCTGGTGGAGGTTGAACAAGACTTACTCAAGGTAACAAACAGTAACATCACATGGCTTATCACACTTCCATAATGTGCGTCACTCAAATTATAGACCGCAGATGGAGCACATACATCCTAGTGACAAATTATTAATTAAATGCTGAATGAATGACTCGCGAAGCATAATGAATGCAGATGCTTCTAAAAAGGGCATGAGGAGTATGGTGATGATGTGAATCGCATTCCACAGGAAGTCTGGACAAAATATTGTGAATTTCATTGGCGGATATCAAGCTCATGGAGAGCGTTTGTCAAGAGTCTTAATAGATATTTTATTACACATTGTGTAACAACCACCACTTATCTTGGGCCTGTCTGAGAGTAAAGATTTTAGCTCCAGATTTATTCAAAATTAGTGACTGTATTTAGGACAAAAAATTACTTTTAATTGGGACAAACAGCCCTTCTGTGAGAATTTGTATGTTCTCCCTGTGTCATTGTGGGTTTTCCCGGGTAACCTGTCCAAACATATACAGGTTAACTGGTGACTCTAAATTGTCAGTAGGTGTGAATGTGAGCGTGAATGGTTGTCTGTCTCTATGTGTCAGCCCTCTGGTGACCTGTTCAGGGTGTACCCTGCCTCTCGCCCAATGTCCCACAACCCCTAACAGAATAAGAGGTTATGGAAAAAGAACGAATGAATGAAAGAATGGGACAGAGTCCGTTGGGGGCTCCTTCATTAACCCTATGGGCCCTAGGCGTTTTTGGGGTATTTTTACTGCCTTTACTTTTAAGCTCATATCACAGTCATTCTAAAGGCTACATACACATGCTATATCTTGTTTTTTTCAGGACAATCTGGGCTAACCAGATTTGCCTTCTATGTGCCTGTATTTTATATTAATTTTTATATCAATGAAAAAAACAAATCCGTGTGACTAATTTCTTACATTTTTACATGTATCTCACCATAGCAAGTTGGAAATTGACATATTCTGCCATATATGAAGAGGGGAGACTCTCTGGAATCTGGCAATATTAGAACCATGATGCTGGGACATTCTGTCACTTCACAGTTGTCCAAAACATGTGGTTTGTGCCAGGCGGACATGATTGCCAGTATTTTTTCATTATTGAAAGAAATTCCATTGACTCATTCACAAGTCAAAAATGTGTTTTATCTGAAAGAAACATGCAATATTTACATCTAAGATCATAGAAAAATAGTCAACCAAGTGCAATGATGTCCTCCAAG
>NC_065520.1:5835847-5935209 GCF_006386435.1 Epinephelus moara
CTCTGCTCCTGCGCTTTCATGTGATATGCGTGGCATTTCTGTGCGACCCTGCATTCATGAGTAATCCATCCAAGAGTAATGTGTGTGCAAAGCTGCATGAAAGCTTTGTTATACATCATTTTAGTGTAACTTTATCATTTTTTTTCGCTGTGAAAACATTGGACTACCGACAAGTGCTTGGCCTTGTCAGAAAGCTACAATTCCGCTGTTTCACGTGATATGCGTGGCTTCTCGCTATGACGCACGGTCGCGGAGAAAATCAATAGAGAAAAACAGGTATGAATTTGGACGCACTATGCATCCTTCGGGCCCAAAGGGTTAAACAAAAAAAATATTAAAACAGAATACTTATTTGGAATATTAAGTGTAGCTGCGAAAAAAAGTCACCTTTTAGATATTTTTATCCTTCATAGTTTTAGCCTGGTTTTAGTCAACAAAATGTCCTTACATTTTAGTCAACTTTGGCCATTAGATATAGCCTAAATGTTTTTGGTTCTCTTTATACTGAGTCAATAAGGCTAATACAGGCATCACATATTGAATCAAGGTGTGCACAAGCACACACTTACTGATCATCATTTGAAAAGCTCAAAATCTCAAACATTAAGATAACAAATAACAAATTTCAGACAACTAAACAACTATTTGTATCTAGATTAACTATAAACTGCTGCTAACGGCTGATGCTGCTCCAGTGTTAGTGTTTTGCAGCAAGACTACCCGGCACTGACTGTGGACAGAAGTTTACAACTTGTTGGCACTCCGATCTCATATCATTCATACGGCACCAAAAATTATGGCAAGCATGGATGTTCTCGGCTTCCTAGTTTATCCTCCACATTCTGAACATCCAGTGACTCACCACAAACAATTTACTCCTGTCTCGTGTCTTGGCAACAAAAACAAAATATTCAGTTTGTCATAGTTTTTTATTATCAAAGCTCTATTTTTAGCTTGTCAATGTCTCATTTTTGTCATGGTAAGGGGGGGGGGGGGAATGTCCAAAAAAAGGAAAGAAAGAAATGATGTGAATCACATCCTGTTGTGTTTACATTCACCAGATGTCAGATGTACACCTATAGGAGATTTAGGAGCAATGTGTTAGACACCACCATCATCAGAACACCAAATAAGGGTTCATCTTTATCTTTTAGATGATGGTGTTCATCCATCCAGCAAAGGGTCTAAAAACCCGGAGAATACATCTCAAGGAGCACTGGAGCTGTTCTGAAGGCTTGTGGTGTGAAAACACCTCACTAACACACTTCACGGTGGTTTTTCCTTTCATTTGGCCGCCATCTGCACCCACAGCTTTAAAGTGAGTAAATCAGCTGAAAGGACAAAGCGTCACATCTGTAAACTGTGGATAACAGATGCTGGTGAGACATTAACTAATCTTTACTCTACCTTAATGGCATCACAGCCTTTACTCAAATGACACTGTATTTGTTCTGAGCAATTAAGATGAACGCTCGAAAATGAAGGTGAAGCAGAGAAGTAGCATGAATAAACTGGGTCTGGGCCATCAGAGTTTGAAAATAGTACTTTAACACAAAGTTCCACATCAGCTGCAGCCATCTTGGTTGTTTTAAAAATGCCTCAACAGCGCTCCTCTTTACTAGATAGGTTAATGATCGCTGTAATGTTCCCATATTCCTGTATGTATTCATCACGCATTTTGCGTAACGCTTGAAGGCTCTACAAGTTGTTAGTCATCATCTGAAGCACGCCACATATTAGATAAACGGGCGACTAGATGACTGAATGTTGCTACCCTCCCAGGTCAATACTAGGATTACTAGTTGGTTAAACCTATTATTAAGATAGCCAGAGGACAGCAGGAGGAGTAAGGATCAGTATGTGAGACTGATCATCAACGTCTCTCCCTCTGTCCCTCTTTCACGCAGATAATATGGACAGAACAACGTGCATGCGACTATAACAAGTCCGCAGCAAATTTGTCGTTAGGAACATCCCTAGCTGTGATTGGCTCTACCCAGGCAAGGGCAGCTGGAAATCTGTCTGAAGAGGACACGGACCAGACGTTATCTGCCAGAGCAAATAAAACATGAGCCAGCAGATTCTTCTGGTTCCCAGGCTATGTGTGAGCACCTTCCCCCGAAATGTGACAAAAACAAGGGTGCATCATCCACAGTGCGGCACTGACCTGCTCCCTGCAGACAGCTAAAATACGGTCAGTCTTGACACCAAAATTGCAGTGTGACAGCAGCGCCTCCTGTTCCTCTACTCCCACTGCAGCACACTGCCAGTCACTAAAATACTGAATGGGCCAAGAAAAATCCTCACTCATGAGAGTGTCACACATTTCTCCACTGAAACTAATGAAAAAACAGCATTTAAAGATAAATCTCTATCTCATGACAGCCTGGCTCATTCCTGAAAGAGTGATGCTGTTTGTGTTGGGCACTAGGATGATGGAGAACGACTTTATCCGCATGTTACTGTGCTGTATATAATCATGGGTGTTGTACTCTGCTATGTCCATACCTCATCCTCGTGGGCTTCTTTCAGAGACTCGATTTCCTCCTCGTGCTCGTCGTTCTTGGTGTTGAGAGCATAAATTACCTGGAGACAGGAAGAGAATTAGACGACAGAATGAGGATGGGATATAAAGCTCTTATTAACTGTTTCAATATCAGATCAATAGTTCCACAGTGAGGAGTAAATCTCAGTTCTGCATTCAGAGTGCAGCAAAATCAATACCAATAACATCAGGAAAGGAGAGAAATGGGTTTCGCACACTGATTAAAGACAGAAGTATCCAGAGACAGAGCTGTGTATTCACAGCAGCTGCTGTAAAATACAGTCACCTCTTTTTTCAGAAGTGTTTTGTATCTAAACTTTTCTTGAGCAATGAGTGTTTTGTAAAGAAAGCCAAGAAAAGCCTGACTTAGGTAAACCTCACAAACTGAGTCACACAAAACAAGTCACAGCAAAGAAGCCATGACGAAGGTCTTTGTATCCAAAAGCTGACAAAACAAATCTGATGCAAAGGAGATGACTGATCAGATGTTTTGACCTTTTTTATTCCCAGAAATCCCACATGGCTCTCAGATGTTGTCACCTGATACTCTGCTGGCTGCAGCACCCTCCACAAACAAGCCTAAGTGAAAACCATCTTGTCAGTCATGCTTGCTCTCTCTCTCCCTCAGATGTATAAGAAGGTTTTAAATGTGCTGCAGGTAAATGATATGCAGGAGCTTTAAAATACACTTAAGCTTCAGCAAATTGAAGCCCCTGGTGAGCAGCTAATATTCAGTCATGGTCAGCTGAATTACAGCCCCGCTGGCATGAGAACTAGAAGCTCCACATTTTGTTCCACTTGCAGGTGATGTGAAAGGTTACGTACAGCATGTAATGGACACATACATGGTAATTATCCTCCATAAGGCTTTAGCATGTAATTACTGTTCGCCTGGAGGGGATCAAGCATCCAGTCGTGTTTGTGAATAAGTGTGTGAATTAGGGCTGGGTGATATATCCTGAAAATTATATCACGATATTTTTAGGCTATATCTCGATACACGATATATATCTCGATATACTTAAATCTCCTCAAAAGGATTTTATTAACGCTAGGACAGGGAGACAAAATCGAAAATAACAAAAAACCCTCTATGATCCAGAAAATATTAACATCATGAAATTTTTGATCAATAATCATCCATACAGTGGACATAACAATCGAGTGGATGAAGGAAACTATAAGTTGTTAAATTTACATCACTTTATTGTAATCCAGCCTTTAAAATGAGGGAAAAACAACATTCATGCCATATCATGATACAACGACATCCAAAATCTAAGACAATATATAGTCTCATATCTTGATAACGATATACTATCTTCATACTGCCAAGCCCTAGTGTGAATCTATCTGTCCACTGCTATTTTTGCACAAACTACTGGACCAATCAGCCTAATACTTTTGTGCCCATTTATGACTTTATGCTCAATAACCTCTTTTGATTGCGATGATTCATAATTGTTGAAAGAATCCTGTTTTATTTACTGTTTTATATCGTCACTGGGATCAACAAGCTCACATAACAAAAGGCATTCACAGCAATTGGCTCGGCTAAAAACAACAAGCCTTACTGTCTGTTACAGGCCATATTTTGCTCCTTCTTGGGGCTAAAAAACCAAGATCCATAAAAAAGGTTGGTGCCATTTTCAACTGGAGCATCTGCAGATTAATTCCAAACCTGGTAAGTTATAATCCACTGCAGTTAAGCACAATAGGAGATGAATAAACCCCCGAATTTGTTGTCTTCAGCATCATCTTGACTGTAAGGGAGCCAACAGGGACAATTGAGTGAGATTCCTGGGACCGTAAAGGGAGGTAGGGAGGGGTTTTATTGGACATTGTGTCCGAGGTGTGTCTCCATAAAGCCCGTCTACTTAAGTTACACCTTGATAATGTAACCTGCATATTGTCTCCTCTTCTTTCCACTGCTGTTATTTATACATGCTGGACACACAGCCTACCCTGCACTCCCTGTTCCCTACAAATGCCCCCAGACACACCTGCTGCAGATCCTCGCTCTACTGAGAGCACTTTTCTGACATTTAAACACCACTAGGATCAACATCCAAGTAATAATCACAGCTGGGAACTTTTTATTATTGAAAGCTCCACTGAAAAACTAAAAGCACTGCTGTAATACATCTGTACCTCAACCACAGATAACAATTATTTACATCCTGTACATATTCATGCACTGACGTCCATTTGCCTGACTTAAGAAATGCCCTCAAAGGCAGCATGGTCACACCATGTTCACCCTGGACATGGAGGCGCCCTGATATATCAATTGTTTCGCAAGCAGCTGACTGGCCATTCACACCAGCAGCACATTTCTCCACACCAGTCAGCAAGTGATTCTGCGCGCCTGCTCTTTTCTAATCACACGTAGAGCTCTGTCTCCATCTGCTAGTGTGAGTATGTGCTTGTGTGTGTGTGTGTGTGTGTGTGTGTGTGTGTGTGTGCGTCTGCTCGATTCGCTCTCTGTTTAGACACAACTGACAAATATGTGGATGAGTAAGCATTAGATGCATATTTTAACATTTACAGGAATCAGATCATCATATATAACATATCGTTTGTAACAGATTATCAATCTTGCCAGATTCGCTCGCAGCTCACAGAAAAAAACAGACCAGATGCCAGAACTATCGCTGCAGATCGCGAGCCAGCCCCGGAGCTCAGGGCCACAGCAGATCCAGAGTGTACTGGCCAATTTGTTAACGTAGGTGCCGAGAGAAAGCAGGCAGCGCTCCATGGAAAACTGATGCACTTCCCGGCACTTCTGCATCCCATTTGACCCTGGTGTTGTTCTCATGATATCCATGTATGTACATTAGTGTTTCTGACATACATGTCATGTCATGGTTTCGTGTAGGGCTGGCTCATAATTCAATATCATCTATCACGGGTTATTTTGGTCAATACCTTGAAGGTATAAAGTACTGATACCCAGCCCTGATGACACGTTGTCCAACTGCATCTGAAGACAAAAGCATTTAAGAGTGTCAGTCTCTCCCTCAAGTGATTCATGGTGGTCGCAGACAAAGTGACAGGACTAGTTATGTGACAGAGAAGAAAGAGAAGATTAAAACATGCCTCCGCACACCTGGCCAAGTGGGAGTGATTGTCAGACTGTCGGCTTCTGAGAAGTCACAAAAATGTGTCACCGCCACCCCAATTCGGTTGTCAGACAGAGGGTTTCCAGCTGATAGATGACAAGCACGTTGTTTGAAGCACACTGAGGCCCTGAAGCGACCCTAATGATCACAAATGAGACCTGGTTACTGAAATTACACCCATTTTGGTTTGTGCACTTTTGCAGCTAACTGTTGCAAGACTGGAGAAAAGCTCTGCAGCACAAACACTCAATCAGAGGTCAAAAAGCGTACACGGACGATACTTGTAAAAAGGACTTGGTTTTTGTCTCCTGAAGAAGTCGTTCTGAATAAAAGATGTATCAGTGATATAATTTAAACTGTCATTTTAAAGTGCAACGACATGACTGATTTCTGCTCATTTTGCCGCCTGCTGATAATCACTACCTGCATGTTTTTATTTACCGGTACATCACCGGTGCAACCTCGACAGTATGTTTCAGCTGGCAGTGAGAGGAGCCGAGTAAGGTAGGTGTTAGCCTTCTGTTCTCCTCAAGTGTGAGCCTTTGATTCCCAGCAGTAAGCCGGCCATGGAAACGTTCCTTCAATTATACATGATTATTTTAATGACGCTGGTGTGCCTGCTGCTTTCATCTCGCTCTCCTCTCCCTCTGCTCTCATCCTTTTATCTCTCCCGCTTTTTGTTCTGTATCTGCTTCTCTCTCCGCTCTCTTTCTCTCCCCATCTCCCAGGAATAAGGAGACCTCGCATTACTGTTTGTGTCTCCATCTTAACACTAAAGCTTTCCATAAATAATCATTCGCGATGCAATTTCTCTGTGTTTTAAAGTGATTCTGTTGCAAATCAGCTATAACCAGCAGTGAAAACATATTTGTTGACTGAATTATGTAGCACGATGAACAGTTCTAACATGGTTTTGTAGATTAATCAATGATGAAAATGGCAGCAGTCCAAGTGCCAACGCAGTGCTTTATAATGCATCACATATATCTAAGGTGGAGACTGGGGTTGAAGTGAGGACAGAAAGGAGATAAAAATAAGACGGAATATATTTTTCTATGTGTGTTTATTTGAAATTCCCACTGCCATTGTGGGAATATCTGTGTATAGCAACTATGGTAAGGTTAAGGAAAACAAATCCAAGACAAATTTTTGACCAAGGATGCCAAAATTAAACTTCCTACCACAGCTTTATTCTCAAAAATCCAAGCTCATAGTTGGTGCATGCTTGAATAAAACTCCTTTTTCTTAGTTTCAACCACTAATTGAAAAACTTTCACACACGATCAATGACTAAAAAGTGTTGCCTACATCTGATATGACAGATATGTTACTATTTGATTGATGATATTGTATATTTATTATACGACTGATTAACTTCAAAGCCCTTAAGCTCAGCTAATTTTGATTTTATTCCTGGGATTTGATGGAAGTTTTAATATCCCGTGGTTTACTGTAATTCTTTTTCAGAGTCTTATCCACCCTGACAGCAATGATGTTCTAGAAGAAGTCCTCAGTAATTTGGATTTTCTTGGCATGAAAATGGTCAGCTGGAAAACTCAGATCTGTAACTTTAAGCACACTGTTATCCTTTGCATAACTGAAACCTTCACAGCAGAGATACAGGAGCTGTTGCGGATTGCAACACTACTAATTTTACATCTGATTTCAATGTGTTAAGATGCAAACATGCTGTAAAATGTGTTGCTTCCACTGCACTGGAGCCGGATCTGTTTTAACAGACTTAATTGGCATCTGTCAACCAGACTGGTGTAACGTGACAAGCTATAAAAAGCTGATCAACATCCTCAGTAGCAGAGAAGCATCCAGCCATCATAAATATTGCAGTTTTTTAAACAATTCTCCACCACATAGGAGAGAACATTAACAATATACAGCAGATTTTCCTCCCATTTTCATCATCCAGCTGAGCACCTGCTGAGTTAGCTAACACATGAAAGCAAGGCAGAGCATGCATGTGTCCATCCCTCGGTATGGGAACTTTTACAATAAAAGAAAATGAAGGGAGTGACAGCAAATAGTTTCTTCCTCTCTTCTCTGCCGGGGGTTTCACAGGAAAGTTTTCCAGCCTGAGGCTCCAATCACACCGAGCCAGGAGGCAACACAACAGCCTGCAGCTGCTACAGCTACAGTCAATCACTCACTGAGCAGTGAGACATTTATCATGGATCTCCTTTGTGTACCACCGTCCTTCCTGCTGCTGACCTCTCTATTGGCGAGAGGACGATGAAAACTACAGCGTGCTTCCTCTGCATCCTATGATTTCCCCCGAGCTGCTTCTTTTCACTTGGCTGATGTCAGAAAGAATTGTTAACTCATTACGCTCTGTTTCCATCTTCAGTTTGACATTGCGTCCACTCTTACTGATTTACGTGTGGGCAGGGGGATTCGATTTTCCCTAACCAATCACTAGAGACCAATGTATTCGCCTGGATCTAATGTAATTTTAAGTCCGCACTGATCCATAGCCATGTCATCATACTGATTTTGCTGAGGTTTTAAAAGTGAAGTGGAGCGAAGTAAAACAAGTCCAAATGTTGAGCCATATAAGGAAGACATGTCTGTTTCGAACTGCCTTGAT
The DNA here is from genome assembly GCF_006386435.1 of Epinephelus moara. Lineage (NCBI taxonomy): Eukaryota > Metazoa > Chordata > Actinopteri > Perciformes > Serranidae > Epinephelus > Epinephelus moara. Next base: position 5,844,114 of record NC_065520.1, read on the forward strand.
AGCAGCATGTATTAGGGTTGGATACCAAACCTTTTAAGGGTGCGGACAAAATTATGTCCGTACTACCGAGTATCGATTCACAATAAATCCATCAGTGCCAAATTTTGGTCCCTGGGAGTGCATTTGGATTTAGAAAAGAGGCAAAAGTGCCGCAAAGTGCCCCCAAGCCATGAAGCCAGCCACGGAGCTCTAAGATCGGCAACAAAACTTCGCTGAACTGCAGGGTTTAACTTCAGACATGAACTAAAAAACACTGTTTTATGTCACCATGCCACATGAATCCGTCAACCTGATCTCAGTGGAGTGGGTGAATTCAAAGACCTGGACCCAGGTGATCTTTTCACATGATCTAAAAGCACTTCACGGGCAGAGTGAGCTTAACAGAACAGATGTAGGGTTTGCACGGAGATCTGCAATCACATATATTTAGGAAAAAAAGGCCATTATTGGGCAGAGGTATAATTATTCAAAGTCTTTAAAATAATGATGATTCTCTCGCTGGGAATAATAAAAAAGATAAGAAAGATTAACTTTCTCACTGCATCCTTTTTATTCCTATCAGAAAGACAGAACATTTAAACCACTGTGGCACACTAAAACATCCCACAGGAATCTCATTAAAATGTATCATTACAGTCCATTCAGCTTGAGCGCTTCCCAACCGGCGGAGCATTGATCCAGTCCATAATCAATCAAACTGCACTGTATCTACTGTATGACGGAGGTGGACAAATGACCGGCTGCTTGCAAATTTTCATCAAAAGGTTATGAGCTGGATTTACAGTCCGAGTCCTTTTATCACCAAGATGTCAAAAACAGAGCAGCTCTGTGCAGAATAAGAGAGGAAATGACAATAGGGCGCCCAGGAGGGATGTTTCTGAGGCTAAAGGACATTTTGTTCAGTCGATCACTATTGACTCAACTACAGAATAAAGGTCATTGAAGTCTGGAGTAGAACAACTGCAGCATTTGGCTCCAACAAAACCCTGTTGCTCTGCTCTCATCATTTTCAGAGGATTACCATCATATTCACTAATTAAAGGATTAATGGAAGTCTTATTCTCGGAGGTGCTGTAGTCTTAACGGGATCCCACGGCATTTGAGCTTTTAGTCCACTGTTTTCCTTCACCACACACTCCATGAAGTGGCAACAGAGTCTCTGTTACCAATTAGCTGAAGCACACAGCGCATTTACTTTGTCCTCCCAGTCGTGATGTAAAAGCACTTTGCATCTGCTCCTTCTTTTCGTTGTTGTGCTGCTCCGATGCTCCAAGGACACTTGGCGCGCACGCTTTCCTCCCTGAGCATCACTACACCACATCACAACCTCAGTCACAAACACAGCGGGCAAGAAGAACAAGGGCACACTGAGTCTCTGTGATAGAGAAAGCACAAGTAGTGTTTTCTGTGATATTGAGAAAAGAGCAGGGTACAAACTAAGATATGGTGTAGAAAACATCTTTTGATCCAGTTAGCTCTTTAAAAACAGTATAAAAACTGTATTCCCAAACCTTCTCGCTATCAACTCATATTGACAACATTAGTCCTTCAATGTACGAAAGCCTACAGATATGAGCATTAAATGGACACAACACAACAGCGGACTGCAGGCTTCAATCTGGGTTCTTATTTTTGGAGGTTAACTGTGTGAAACTCTTGAGGGACTGCTGTGACCTCCTAGCAAGTATCCAAGCATTCATTTCAAAACAACAAGTTGACATGGCCGGAGCTTTGAGCAGAACGCCGGCTGTTATAATTTCCTCACTACAAATGTTAGTTTCACTAAATTTAAGCTACAATTTAAACTTTTAAATATCCACTATGTGGCAATCTGCGCCAATTTTTCTGTAGCTGTGAGGACCTACTTGCTTGACAAAAATGAACTATGGGATCTGTAAGTGATCTTTGCCTTCAAATACACTGGGCTGTGACGGTTCATGCATTCGTACCAAACATCATGGTATGGAGGTCATAATCCAATGCATGCAGCCACACTCAGAATATGTAGACTAATGCATGTAATGCAAAACCAAAGTTCACAAGTGCAACTTCTGGCAGATATTTTTAGCCATAAGCTGTTAGCAACATGCCCCGAGGTTAGCATAACAAGCAAATTGGCAACAAGTCAGTCACACCATGACATGCACAAATGAGGTGGCTGTGGCTCAGGAGGTAGAGCAGGTCGTCCACTAATTGGAAGATCAACAATTCAATCCCCAGCTCCACCAGTCTGCAAGTATCCTTAGGCAAGATAATGAAACCCTATTGGTGTGTGAGTTTATTTAACTGACTAGAAAGTGGTGTGTGTGTGTGTGTGTGAATGGGTAAATGTCACAGAGAGTGTAAGGCGCTTTGAGTGGTGGAAGATTAGAAAGGCACTGTACAATGTAAGTCCATTTAACAAATGAAACGGGACTGGAGGACATGCCTGAAGGTTCCAACCCTGCTTCCCTTTGCTCCTAATTTTTTCCAGTCGCCAGAAAAAAAATCTCCTATGGCCCTGATAGCATTTTCCCCACAGACCACCACTATTACAGAAAGAGACATCTGCAAAACTGTTGACAGGACGCCTTGAACTGCAAACAAGATCAATTATGACTCTGTCTATTACATTTTTTGATCCATGGAGGTTTAATATCTGTAAAACTTCACTACTCATTACCTTGCATATTCGGTGTGCCAAATACCCCAGAAGTAAACCCAGAAACTATACATTTTGGACTAAAAAGTTGTAATTTCTGGATCCAGTATCTAGATCTGAATGGAGATGTGAATGGAAACACATTGGACATGCTGACGCACTTTTGATAGCATCACCCAGATGTGCCAATCACCAAGATGATAAATGCTTGGGTACTTTGAATGTTTTAATATGGCCAATATGGAATACATTGAAAAATCCTATTTATTGGTCTATGTATTTTAGTATTTTTAGTTTTATGGCAAAAGGTGTTTTCAGTTTTAAAGACCTGTTGTTGCCTTTTAGGTAAGTGTTCAGTGTTTTATTCCTTGGCACTCCAAGCCCGTATTCTTTAATCCATCATCCAATAAAGCCTTGCACACCTGTTCATTTCGCATTTTATTGCTCTATTTGTTGCAGAAATTCACAATACGAGACAAAAATGGAAAGACACATCTGCTCCTTTCTCTCAACTGGAGTTACCTCCTATTTGGCACCGCGGCTACCTGAGAGAGCTGAGCTGTCCTCCCTCACTGTCTCCACACTGTCGCTCTGTCTGTGTCTGTGTGCGCTCATCATCCCCTATCACATCCTCCTTGTCACCATCATCCACCTGGACATTACTATCTAACCTGCTGAAAGTGAGCTATCAGAGTTATGAAATGATGCTGTGCGCCCTGTACCTATCTCTTGTTGCAGATGAATGTGTCCCACAGGTTACGCCACATTTTCCTCACTGCTTCTTGGTGAAATGTTCCTTACTGTTATAATAGAAATAGTTCACCACAGTTGCCAGTGGGCAAATGTTACCTCACTCCCCAGCAGGAGGATTTTGTCTGTCTTTGACAGTGACTGTTCAAACTAAATGAAAAGAAACATACTATTCTTTTATATTTGTTTTGTTTCTGCTGTACCGAACTCACACTGAACCTTGGCTCCTAAAGCAGGGTATGAACCTGACTTCAGTGTACCTTGACATCTCCATTCTGGCTTAGTAGTCTGGGGCTTGTCAGCGCTCCCCCACAGCAAGAAAACCATTCTATGGCTTCATTGAGCTGAATTTCCTTCATAACCGCAGAGAGGTTCAGTCCAGCTGTGCAGCCACTATTATTACTAATCACTGCATTCTGTATTTTAACCGTAACCATGCATTTACAGCATAAGCTGCAAATGAAAATGACCTGGAAAATCAGTGTAGCACAACAGATTTCAGCCCTTTGTCTTCTATCACATGGGCTAAAACAGCTGCGTAGTTGATTAAAGCTATTCAAGGCGCCCAGCAGGTGCGTGCAGTAAAGGTGTCTAAAATGCCAAGATGAGGAATCTGTCCTTAGAGGTGATGGTAGCTCTGACGTCAGAAGGTTTTAGATATGTTCAGTGCTGTCGATGTGGCACTGTTCTTACCCTTCAAGATGATGTAACGGCATGAAAGGCAAAATCCAGGATGTCTTGTTTAAATCTCTGCAGCTGCAGAACGCTACACAGGCTGCATGTTATCAGAGTCTCGATCAGAACAGAGCACATCATCTACTGTACCACAGTGACAATAACTGTCTGATCCTGGAGCGCACATTTACTCTCCTCATCAGGTGTCTTTGTTGCTCGCAGGCAGGAGAGAAATAAAAGCTTCAGGGTATCAATATCAGACAGCTAGTGCTCTGTTACTAGTTTGGGTTAAACCACTTTGCTACAGTTGGTTGTAAAGCTGAAACGATTAGTTGATTAACTAATTAGTTAATTACAACTGTGTTCATAATCGTAATAAAATAATGAGTTTTGCTACAGTTGTGGTGTGCTACTGTGATCGTGATCGTTTGGTGTGAGGCGGTCATAAAACTCAGTCAGTGCTGTCTCAGTCTGTTTCTCGTCTTGATCCAATAAAATCAAACATTTTTAATATTATGGCAAGTTTTTAGCCCTGGCTCACGCAAATAGTGAAGTTCAATGATGCGAACATCGTCAATAACCAATAGCTGAGCTCTCTCTAGCACCAAACAGGAAGCAGCAAAGTGGGTAGACAGTTAACATGGAGGGGAGGCACAAGAACAAGCCTCTGTTACACAAATACAAGTTATTATTATGGATTATATTGATGCCAAATTGACAAGAGTACTGTTGACATATGACACCTTTTATCTTGGGTTTCTGGAGTTATGCGTTTTTGCGGACATGTAAGTAATTGTCAATACGTCTTTTCAATGTCTTCTGGTGTTCATGAAGCGTTAAGTGATAGTAAACTGAACATCTTTGTAGTTTTAATTGTTCTGACATGACAATCAATTATTTCTTAATCAATTATGTATGGATCAAATGATTTATCAATAAATTGAGAGACTACTCTAAAGATTAATTGATGATCAAAAAAGTTGGAGTAATGCCGGCTGGCTTTGTGCACCGTTGTTTGTTTGCAATAAAATATTAAGCCATGAGACAGAAAATCAAAGTCAGTCTTGAATAAGCTCTGCTGCAGCAGATAAAAATGTTAGATGTGTTGTTTTTCTAAACATTCTGTTTAAAAAGGAGCTCCTTTTCATCATAGATTTTATTTTTTGAGTTTAATTTGTCTCTTTGTTGATGTTACAACGTAACGTGGGATTTTTTTTTGTGTGCTTCCTTTGAAAATGTCCAAAACAAGAAGGTTCTCACGTGTTCTACAACTAGAAAATGTCCTGTTTTCTACCTGCTCTGCCTCAAAGCACTGCTACGTGACAATTATTAAAGAAAACAATGCAGTCCTACTTCACTCTAAACAAAGCTTTCAACAACACTGAAAGTGGAATGAATTAAATACAACACAGCTTCATGGAGAGCAAGGATTTAGTTTATGAAAGAATTACCACCCCTAAAACAAACACATGGAACACATGAGCAGTGGCGCAGTGACATCTGAAAGTGTTTCCACAGAAGAGCAACACATGCGCCACATTGAGCAGGACGAGCGAGCAGAAAGAGTTAGCCTGCAGATCCCCCCACACAAGCAAAACACGGAGGCAGAAATCTGCCATAACACCTTCAATTTTTAAAAAGCAAAGACATCTGGATACACCACACAGAGAAATGCTCTTAGCTTTTCAGCAGGGCTGAAGAAAAGCTGCAGTAAAATACAGTCCAATTCCAGAAAGGACCTGAGGACTCCATTATTTAATATCGTTTCTTGACTAGGGATTTCTTTAACTTCTTCAGCCAGGGACCTAAACTTGACCACCACTGCACCACATAAGATCCTACAACAGCTGCTTTTCTCATCGACTGATGTGCAAATTATTCACACAGTACAATTCAAAACTCCTTCGCAACTGAGAAACAGCTCACATTAAAGATGATTGTACACTCTTAGAAATAAGGGTTCCATTAAAAAACATTTTCTTCCAAAGAAACCTTTTTCGAAGATGGAGTTCCTCAAGGATTACTGAAAGCATGAGTGACACAAGATTCTCGCCCTTAAATATTCAAATGTTTACTCGTGTTTCCAATTGTATTTTCAAATATAGATGTATATGGAATCCCTTTAATTCATTTTACTTGTGTTACAAGTAAAATTACATTGCTACCTGCCTTGCGTCTCTGAGCTCTAGGCACCTAGCAAGCAGAAACCCCCCCACATCATTCACACTTTTTTCCCATTGTCCAATCCGATGATTTGAGAGGCAGGCCTTCGGTGGTGGTCATGACAACAAGTTTACAGTTGGTAAACACTGAAGGAGAAACTGGTGGTAAAGGTTGCTGGATACCCAGAGCTATACAACTTTACCCTCTGCCTGTCCATTTTAGTAACTAGCTCCTAAAGAATAAAAAAATAAAAAATAGGTAGGTAGTTTTAGCTAGCCATAATAAACAGTACGGAATGGTTAGGGTAAGGCAGGGATGGGATGGTTGCCTGGCAACAATAAAAAGGTGCAACATATTCAATTTTCTAAACAAAAAAAAAAAAAAAAAAAAAGGCAGTGCAGTGCGCCTCGCGTTTGCAACCTGCTTCTGGATATAACCCCTTACGTTGAGTTCTAGGTAGAACCCTCTGAAAGGGTTACCAATGGAAACTTAGAAACCAAAAAGGGGTCTCCTATGGACACAAGCTGAAGAACCCTGTATGATTCAGGTTGTCACTTTTATTTCTATGAGTGTACAGAGAATATTTACCTTTTTTTCCACTACTAATCACCAAAAACGTGATCATCAGTATGCTTGGATTACCTCGCTGTTGATTCACTAATTGATTCATCAACTACTTGTATAAACTCATGAACCCACTGCGAACCTGTACCACACGCTACAACACCATATCCACCTATTCTGGATATTATGGAGCAACTTTTGCAGAAAAATAGCCGCGTACATTTAGGTGAGTGGCAGCTGCCCTCTCTTTCCTTTGCCTCTGACCTCAGGGCCATGTTTACACTGATTATTATCATTAATAGACTGAGCTGTATGCGGAGGAAAGATATGAGTCCAGCCATAAGCTACTTTACAATCAGTAAGGTTTTGACAATATAAAACCAAATATTAAATAATGAGTTTGACTAGTATGTTTGTGGTAAAAGGTCAGTTAATTTGTGGCTGGTAGCAGGTCCCAATCCTGTCTTCATAAATTTTAGTGATGTGGTGAATCTCTTGTTTTCATTTGGATCAATATCCGTGGTTTCCAACCATCCATTCACCCAGTTTCTACATGTGCTCATTCCGTTCAGGCTCCTGGGTACAGTGGTGATGGAGAACCTGGAGCGTTTCCCAGCATGCACTGGGCAAGAAACACCCTGAACAGATTGCCAGGTCTATCACAGTCAACCTAACCTGCATTTCTTTGTTTTAAAGGAGCAGGACATCCGTGTAAAAACAAGGAAAACACACTAACTAAACACTGAACACATTCTTGGACTGCCTTCAGAGTTTAAAATCTGTCGTTCATGGACCTTAATTCCACCGCCATTGTCTTGCCAATCTCCCCACCACTACAAACAATTTAATCAACCGCTGCATTATAATCCTGGATATCCACAGTTTCAATCTATTTGCAGTGTTGTGTGTACAGCTTATCCTACTGTACACAGTGTCTAATTCTGTACTGGGATACTACGATCACCATGCCTGTTATGTAAAATCCTCTCTGCTTTTGTCTCCCCCTGTGCAGCATGATCATATAATCTGTTATATTAACATTTTATCTGCCCTTTTCCTGAGTCACCTATAGTGGCTGTAAACTGTAGCTGCCACCTTAAATCTCCTACTCCAGCGCTACATAGTGTCCCCTCAATCCTACACTGGTTTCAGGTGGAGTACAAAGAAGCATCTCTGCCAAACCTCTGCATCCCTCCAAGATTACATAACTTCCCTTGGCCCTTGAGCGGCGATGGCAGCGCTGTGATGGCACAGAGACATGCCCAGGTTGAACAGTGGTGTGTAAAATTGATGGCAGCACACCTGGAAATCTCTCAGCTATCAGTGTAAATACAGTGTGGTCACAGTTTTGTGTTTTTGCAGGCAGAGTACAGGCAGAGTACAGTGTACTACCAGCCTGCACAGTAGTAGTAAGACCACAGGAGGATACAAACTCTTTCTAGGTAAGTCTTGCATAAAATTCACACTCTCAAACCTGCTGATTATAACTACCACTACATATTAGCATCCAAAACAAACCTCCCCTGGGTATTTAATGGTGACCTATGAACCCTGCAGCGATGCAGAGCAGTGACATCCCATCAAACCTGCTCCAACATACCAACACATCCCACACCAGTATCCAACCTCCTGACCTGCACCAAAGTGCATTCATAAATACCAGCACATCCTTCCTCCTCAGCATGTTTACAAATGCCATCCCACAGCAGCAGCACCAGCAGCACAGCCTCTACAGTACTACTCCATCTACACCCCCAACCTGCCCTAAATGACTTGACCACTACACCCCACGTCACCCATTCACATCCACAGACCTTGGTCAGTTGTGCTATCTTCTTGCTCATCTTCAAATGCAGGTCTTGAGTGTATTCCAGCGTCAAACTCCCGTCGTAAAACATGCTGGACGTTGGAGAGGGGGTATATTTGGTGTTGCTAGTCGAGGTGTTGTACGGAGGCTGCCAGCCTGCCCCCGTCGCCATTTTCACGGGGAATAAACCCAAACGCGACGCTTTCAATTGCAATAAAATGGAGCAGCAGCTGCTACGCGTTAAATCCTCCCATTGTTGTGTTTGTGGTTAATCTTCCGTTTCAGCGACACGGAGAGAGAAAGATGGGGAGCGGGGACAGCGGGGCGCGAGACCGTGCCGTCGCACGCATCCGCAGACGGGCGGGAGCGCTCGGAAGGATGAGAGAGGCGGAGACGCGCGCCAGATGCTCAGCCAATGGCAGGTCCAATGGGCTGTAATGCAGCCCTCTATGACTTGTTCTTCTTATGTGGATGCTCAACTGTTTCATTACAGTCAGATAACAGCCGACATGTTGATGAACACGAGTGTGTCATGTTTTCAGCCTCAGCAGTATGGAGACAGATTTGTCTCAATATTATTTGTGTGAGGAGATCGACAGTCCCTGTGTCAATATGTGATCTGTTATAATAATAATAATGAAAAAAAAAAACTTCCACAATTATAAAATTAGTTTTGAAAAGTCAGAAATTGTTTTGCAAATATAAAGTGGATCTGCAAATTCCCAAATACCACAAATAAAAAATATCTGTGAATACATTTATTTAAAATGATTTAATATTTAATTCAAAATACTGTGAGTATCTTTTAGGAATTCATTTTTTATGCTTGTGAATTTGCACACTGAATCTATTTTTTTTTTCTTTTGATGGGATTTTTCAAATTTGTGTATTTGCAGATGTGTTTTATATTTGCACAATATTTTTGTGCATTTACATTTTTTTCATTTTTGCAAAGGTTTTTTTTTATATTTACAGATTACACATTCAACACAGATTGTCATCTCCTCGCACAGTTAATATTCAGACAAATCTATCTCCATACACAAGCCTTACAGCAATACCTTCGGATGTGAAGTTTAAAAAAAAAATCTTCTGTATCAATTTGTAGATATTACAGTTATTGTTGTGAGCTATTGTGATAAAAATTGGGCCTTTTATAAAAGCAAGAACACTGTTTTATTTCAGTTTTATTATCAATATTATCATATTTCATGTTATTGTAAGGTAATTTATTTGATTTGTTTTTAATTGTCTGATTTTATTTGCCTCTTTGCAGTCCTAAAATATTTGGATTGTGCTTCAACCTTGTAAATTTGCTTTGTAACTTTAAAAAAAAAAAAAAAAAAAAAGTTCCACATAAATAAGGTTTATTGTCGTTGTTGCTTTTATAAGAAGATAATGTTTGAACTGGAAAAAGGTTACAACATTTTGTGTACGTGTGGTATTACACAAGAAAATTAGCAAAAATTTTACTAAACACTACACTGATTCTGAATGTCTGTGATTGATTTATTGTTTAAAATATAAAGTTATTTTCTCCTTTATTTAATTAACCAAGCAATATAACTTACAGTTATTTCAAAACTTACAAATAAACACGTTGCAATAAAAAATGAATATGTAGTTCAGGTAACAGCTATTAACGTAAAGGGGACTGCTGCTGGTCTCCATTCATACCTTACTGCATTACATCACTCTGTGGATGCTGAAGCTGTGATTAATCCTGCACTGACATCTGCTGGTGATATTTATGAACTGCAAAATAATTATTAAAGGATCAGTTCACCCAATCAGCAAAAGACATAAAAAATAAAGAAAGGCTTTGCTGCATATTAAACATTGACATCAAACATGTTCGTACTTCTAGTGGTGTCTGGGCATTATTATTTTTGATATCAGTCCCGGTTATTCCTGCCTCCACTGCAACATGATGGAGGTGAGTGGAGTTTGTGGTGCTCACAGTTATTTTTCCAAATGGGTTTTATCGTATATATGATTTTTTCATATATTGTTTAGACCCAAATATCCTATTTCTGTGTGTCAATAAAGTAATAAACTAACTGTATAATCCTCAAACACTGACAACCATTTTCATTGGAACACTCTTTAAAGATAGCTTCTGTGTTTTTCAACCTGGCCCCTATTTCCCCAGGTTTTTCTGTCTAAGTGATAATGGGATAATGTTTTTTGAAACTGGTGAGGTATTGAGCGAGGCTGTCGTCTGCGAAAATCAATGTTAATTTAAGTCTGAGTGAGTCTGGTGAGTTTGATGATGGTGATTGTTTCTGGTGAAACAGAAAGCAGCTTACATTTTAACAAAAAGGTCTATCTGTAAGCATTTTTACATGATGTTTCCCGATACAACAATCATAGCCTGTCAGTGGTAAAAATAAGCACTTTTAGTGACAGAAATTGATAGTGCATATGCGTTGAGTGGTTACATTGCAGCCCCCGAGCCACTGCCAACTGCAGCATTCTCACTTTATACTGGACCAATTTCAAAAATTGTTATTCCCATTACTCACTTGGACACAAAAACATAGGAAAATGTAGAATATCAAACTTACCTTTGACTCCAAAGAACTAGTCCCTATGGAAACTAAATGACTGCACAGGTGTACATGAGTCTTTATGTACATGTGTATCAAAGATAAGGTCATACACCCCTCCTCAAAAGATACATTATAGCATTGCTACAAACTTGAGTCTCCAGGCTTGACAATTTTGCTTTATCATTAGAAACTCCAGTTAGCTCTCTCCACAGACCAGTCTATGACTTGTGTAACAGTTACAACTAATTTTACATCCCTTTGTGCCAAATCTGGGTCTAGACACTATTTAAAGTGCAGCACTGATGTCTCTGCTGAGTCCTGTTGAGTGCTTTGATCAAACAGCAGAATGCTTTCAGATGTGTTCACAGGATACAGCCTGCGATGTGACTTTCCATCCATTTGGCTTGGTGCTAAATCAAATACATGTGTTTCTGATGCCTCCAAATAACTCAAGATACCAGAACTTATATCTCATCATAGATCCCTATGGTGAAAGGGTTAAAGTGTTAGTCCACCCCAAATCACAAAAATTACCTGGGTGGTTGGGGTTCTTAATGCCTCTCCTGGCCTTATTTTGCTGCACCTGGTGTATTCATCTTTCAGGTAGAGCAGCACCTACAGTGTGTTCAGCTGAATGAGCCACTCTTTGCAGGGTCTTGCGGTCTGGTGCTTCCTTACCTGCTCCTTCCCTAGTCCACTATGATAGTGGACTCCTAGTACAAGAGTAGGTTGTTGTCCTGACACCAGCGGGACAGGTCCTCAACTTCCTTCAACCTTTTCATTGTTATCTGTGATCAGGCCCACCATAACTGTGTCATCAGCAATCTTCATGATGGTGTAGACCTCAAAAGTGGCTACACAGTCGTGCATAGGTGAAGATTTCAGTGGGGGCGCAGAGGTAATGTCCTCCTAAATATTAAGAATGTGTGCATTTGTATGCCCCAGTAGATAGAAGATATTTAAGCCAGAAATTGATTCAGAAAAGGCACATATCGGTGCAAGAAAATCCACCAAAATGCAGGATATTAAGTGTTTGAAACAAAGTTGAAACATAACCTATGCCCATGCAGTCGTGTGTGAACAGGGAGTATAGCAGGGGGCTCAAAACGCAGCCCTGGGGTGCTCCAGGGGTAAAGGATGAGGGTGGAAGAAGTATGTCCACCCACTCTCACCACTTGGAGTCTGACTGTCAGGAAGTCAAGGGACCATGTGCGCAGTCAGGTGTTTAATCCCAGCTCCTTGAGCTTTTTGACAAGCCTGGAGGGAACTATGGTGTGAAACGCTGAACTGCAGTCAATAAACAACAATCTCATATGGCTCCCCTTTCTTGTCTAGATGAGGTAGGGTGGTGTGGAGGAGGTGTGCTAAGGCGTCTGTGGTGCAGCACTGGATGAAGCTTGACAACAAATCAGTGAATCAATCCACCCACGGGCTGACAAATGCTGCTTTTCTCAGACTAGATGGGGTCTCGTTTTTATTGTATCGCCATATTTTAGCTTTAAGTTGCACTTTTTTATGTCTAAGATTCTCTTTTATGTCTTTTTTTTTTTTACATATTTAATGCACATTGTTGAAGGTGTTGATATCTACATTACCAAAAACTGCTTCTCTGTGACTGTTATGCACATGACAATAAAGAGTTTAAACTTTTGGGTGCAGCTGGAGGTGCAAACAAAGTCAATGACCAGGCAGGGTTTTCAAAAAGTGACATTTTGCATCACTGGAATTCTTTAATTTCCCTTCACTTCAGCTGTATGTCCTGTAGAGGGCGCTATTTCCTTACTAATACAACCCATGGCCTCTACTTGACATTACAATATGATCACTATTCATTCTTTCAACATCATGGCCACAGTGCAAGAATCCAGTTTTGTTATATCAGGCTAGTAGTCATTATTTTTCCCAGCTACTGCACCCTGACCAACACCACCCCAGACCCCTTTCCTCCACCTTGCATCTCCTCACTTGATCGAGACCGTTCTGCTGCAATGCTTTAGTGAGGAGCTCACCACTTCCCAGGCGATGGCACTGGCAGGTGTGGACAGCTTAATTTAGCTTAGTTTTATCTGCAGACAGTAGCTCTGGGCTTTTGTTGCTCCCAGCATTGAGCCCGCTCGGCTAAAAGCAGTGATGTGCAGGCACAAGCTTCGGTTCGTTGTTGACTCAGCTGCTTTGTTTTCTTTCTTACTGACTCATAAATAAACAATAAACAACCAACTTTGCTCTTGGGTAGTTTACTGTATAACAGTGCACCAAACTATACGATGGTCATGTTTTGTGTGCAAAGGCTCAACAGCTGTAGTTTACATGCAGTAGAGGATGAAATAAACTGTTTCCCTTTGAGATGTTGTGAAGTTGAGGTCTACTTAACTTTCCACTGCTGGGAATAACAAGCCCATCAGGAATCCTGAGGCAGCCATAGTGCAGCTGAGTGTGAAAACGTCTCCACCTTCAGAAAAAGCACCTCAGGATTTTCAGTTTGGATACAAATAAAGTGTTTTTCTAACCAATTTCTGTGCTTGAATGACTCCTGAAGGCTTGAAGCGACAGAGGTCTGCCTGTGTGAGATTAGTGTTCCCCTCCAGTTCACTTCACAGTGACAGCCTCAGCCTGTCCAGGCCACACCCAAAGGGCACATCTGCGGCATGAGGACATTTAATATGGACTTTACTAAGCTGTAAGCCACATCCAACACTGTTCCAGTTTGTCTGGATTCTGAGTGGGTTTAAGTATAGCATTATTGGTTTTGTCTGTGGTTAGTGTCGAGGAGGAGCTAGGATGATATAACATAAGCCCTGTGTTTCCTTAGTTTCAGAGGCCCAGCATAAGACACTAAACAACAAAACCATTTGTTTTTACCAGGTAGTTGCTGTGTTTCAAGCAGCTTTTTAGGCATACCAGTCACTGTTTTTCCTATGTCTGTTAGGCCCCCAAACATCTGTGTTTTTTAAGAGCCATCACTGTTTTCCCTGCAGCATTCTAGCCCCCAAACTTTGGGTGTTCTTTACAGACTCATTGCTCTTTTCCCAGCGGCTTTTCAGCCCCCAAACATGGGTGTTTTTTAGAGAGCAGTCGCTGTTTTTCTTACAGCCGTTCAACCCCCAGATATCTGTGTTTTTTTAAGGACCATCACTGTTTTTCCTGCATCATTTTAGCCCCCAAACTTGGGTGTTTTTACAGACCCATTGCTCTTTTCCCGGTAGCTTTTCAGCCTCCAAACACAGTTGATTTTTAGAGACCAGTTGTTGTTTTTCCTGTGGCTTTTCAGCCCTCAAAAGTGGGTGTTTGTTGGCGATCCGTCACTGTTTTTCTAGCAGGGATAGTGCCACAAAAAGCACCTGTTTTTTACCAGGACATTGCTGCTTTTCCATTGGGGATTGTGCCCCTTAAGTTGGGTATTTTAAACCAAGACGTGATCTTTTTCTAACCCTAAGCAAGTGGTTCTTATGCTTAAACCTTACGCAAAAGTGTCTTTGCTGTAGGAACAAGTCAGTTCACCGTTTCCATATACTTTAATACCACTTAAATTTAAACTGACAGAAAGAAGTCTCAAAGAAAAACACAAATTAATAAACTTTTTCCCGATAGCAAAGAGTTAACTATCAGATCCAGTTGCTGAGTTCACACAGAGCTTTTATAGGTTACAACAGGATGAAACAGCTTGTGTTAAATGAAATGACAGTGGGAAACAGAGTCGAGCCACAAAACACATAACCTGTAACAAATAGAACAGCTGGGATCCTTGGAGATGAGATGGGATGACATATACTTAATTGTCTCCTTGGGGAAACTTATCTTGGGCTCAGCATCGCTGCATCACAGAGCAGTCATCTCCAGCAGCATCCTTACAGTTGTTCAGTCAGTCATTCATATTTTTACAACTGTGGTTTCTACTGTAGGGGGTGTATTATCTTTATTAAAGGACATCCATCCATTTGTTATCTGTAGCTGTCTTTCTAGCTCATATTGGTGGAGAGGTGGGGTGCAACCTGGATAAGTCTCCAGTCTATCAGAGGGCATGTGAATTCCTCCCATGGAGATCACATTTATCATGAGATCACGTGGGAAAACTCACATATGGACAGGAACATGGTGTTTTTGGATATTTCACATGTGTAATGAATGAATCAGTCCATCACAATATTTATTACAGCTCCACAGAGGAGATTTTTTTGTGTCTTGGTGACACATTTTACAGCTTCAGGTGTGAAACATCGCAGACTGCTGGAGATGTTCATTTGTAAGAAACACCCAAAATCAAGACAATATACCACTTTACTGAAATATGCATTCATCAATACATCAAAGCATGAGAGGTGAGGAGAGACTGCTGGAATTTCAAATAGACACACACAGAGGTGGATGCGCCGGTGGAGGAGACAGAAAAAAAGGAGAGAGCTAATGGAAAGAGAAGGAGAGAGAAAAGTGTTTGTGCACGAGAGGACGAGAGAAAGAGAGAGGGAAGGGGAGGAGGAGGAGGAGGAGGAGAGGGGGATTGCATTGCAGTACACCCGTGCGTAAATGTGACCATCCTCACCGCGGTCCCTCCATCCATCCATCCATCCATCCCTCCATCCCTTCCGTCCTCCCTCCTCCAGCCTCCAGCGGCTCCTCTCTCCTCCTCTTCTGCACGGTGTTCGGTGGTCAGATTCCGACCGTGGAGTCCCGGGTGTCTCGGCTCGGCGCCCTCCTCCAGGGGTTAGGAGGAGGGCCAGCCACCTCGTCCAGGTTCCTGCCGGGCTTCGTGAGCACCGACAGCCAAGGCTCCGAGCGGCGGGAGAGACGCGGCTCGACCCGCTCTCGGATGCCGGTGATGCGGGGTCTGATTGCGCCACAGAACACCTTCTTGGATACCATCGCCACTCGTTTCGATGGGACCCGTGAGTACATGTGAATTATCCCTAATCCCTTAATTTCATGGTGCGCAATGGAGGTTTCACGCAGTTTATATTTCACAAATTAGTTTATAAACAATATTTAAACTCTGAAAATGCAAAGTCCTCCAAAAACCTGCAAAGTGCTCAAAGAGGACTGTCGACTGTTGGAATCATGAGCTGATAGTTTGATGAATGGATTATGATGAATGAAGCACAGACTAATGTTTAACATATTAAGAATGCATGAAGTGCCCACTTGGTCACCCAGAAGAATTAACCATTGTCTTCTGGTCCTACAGAGCCAGATGCAGAAATGAATGACATAGGCTAGTTTGTCATTGAGTGCACAAAAATGTAAATGACTTTTTAAAATTTTCTTTTTCCTTTTTTACATTAGTGATAATTTACCCTTGACCAAAGTATGCAACTTCAACTGAGAAGTGTCAATCATTTCAAAAAGTTGCAGTTCATGTGGATTCAGTATGCTGTTAATTCAGTTACACTTCATTTATCATGGCTGGATTACCTGTTATGGGGTCCCAAATTAGCTGCCAGGCCCATAATAACCCCCCCAGCGACATCTCCCACATGATGTGCAGTGTTTTTTGTGCTGGGTCAACTAAATTGCCCAGTAAATCTTGGCATTGTGCATTTTTGCAAACCATACATTGGATGTGTTAAAACTTGATGGTTAACTTTTGGTTAGGCTGGGGCACATAAACGACCTGGTTATGGTTGGGAAAAGATCATGTTTCAGCTTAAAATACACTGTTGCCGGAACGCAATCCCCGCTGAAAACGTATTGATGTCTCTGTAAAAACAACTGCTTTTTGTAGCTCCGTCACATCAGGAAATGCAACGTTGTCTTGGTAACAAACAGCCACTTTTGACGACACTATCCCAGCAGGAAATGCACCGTTGTCTCAGTAAAAAACAACTGTTTTTCATGACCATATCCAAGCAGGAAATGCAACATTGTCTCAAAAAATACCCAAATGCTTTCCGTGGCACTATCCTGGTAGGAAATGCAGCGTTGTCTCGGTAAAAAACAGCCACTTTTCATAACACTATCCTGGCTGGAAACGCAGCGACATCTCAGCAAAAAACACAACTGCTTTTCGTGGCACTATCCCAGCAGAAAATGCTGCGACATCTCTGTAAAAAACATCTGCTTTTCATGGGATTCTTCTGGTGCCTTGGCTGGCTGGGTACGTTAAGCTGCTGTGTGGAAATGTGATTAAACACATTCCTTTGGGAATCTGCCAATATAAGCACAAAACTTTGCAATGAAAGTCCTGAAATTAGACTTTGATGCATGGGCCCTTTTAAAAAACAGACCCCAAGATTAGGTAATGAAGCAGGACCCACTTAATAGTCCCAGGGGTCAGCTGACACCACACTGTAGTGGCTCCCCAAACAAAGTTTAAATTGAATTCGCTCAAATCAGGTGAAACACCAAAGCAGTTACCCGGTTTGCCTGGCTGAAAATCCAGCCTTGCATACAGTACTGTGGATTGAAATTTATTGTTTTGTATTTAACACTAGGACGATATGAAGGAAACATTTCAAACTGTTACATCAGCTACCAAAGACAGCATGGATCCATTCATCAAGTAAAGGTGGCACTATTTAAAAAAAACCCCACACATCAGTCTACCCTACATATACAAAGCCCATTTAAATGTACACAGGAATCACTGTCAATCAATATGCAAACTGCAGTTATCATGTTTAACACTGTTACATAACACAGTCCTGAAGGCGCAAACTAACAGGCAGGACCGAGCAGCAGACAGACTGTGTGGATGAAGGATATACTGTACCAGGAATCAGAGTGGGATCTGTCTATTTTCTGAGCAGCAAATTAGATTACCGAGGCATTCCTGCTGCAAGGTGCTACATGATTACAGCGTGCTGTGTGGAAATCAGTCATCTTCAGTGGCATGTGTAGGTATTTGATGTGTCCTGTGTGTCCCCTGAAGGCAACGTTTCACGAGATTGCATTAATTCAATTAGAATATTTCATTGGGTGTCAACAGTGATCGGCTTTTCTCTGATCTGAGAGGGGAACAGATTTCACTCCTCTGTGTCTGATCAGTTCTTGCAGCTTCCACGTGCAGGGGATCTTCTCTTTTTGCTACACAAAATAACATTATCCTAATATTACCCATGAACTGAACAAATTAACTGACTAAAATACAGTCCAACACGACTGGTGGGCTTGTCTTGACTTTCTAGTGGTTACACAAGGATCAGACGGCACTGAGTAGCAACCCCCCACACTTTATATTCCAGGAGCGCCCCCCACAAGATTCTCCAAGGGACACGGCCCACAAAGCCCATCCTCAACGGGCAAACTCCCACGAGCCCTCCGCTATGTAACATCACGAGTTCAAAGAGCTGGTCCACTAGACCGCAACCAGGACTGAGTACACATTTTGAATCTGACGTTTGACGATCAGTTGGATTCTCCTATCCAGCACCTCTGCTTTTTTTCAGTAGTATTTTATTGTAAGGAACATTAGGTGTTTAGTTTTTTCCCCTCCAATCCCCTCAAATAGAACAAGTGCTCTTAAAGGGACAGTTCACTTCAAAATCAAAATTACATATTTTCTTCTTAACTGTAGTGCTATTTATCAGTCTAGATTGTTTCATAACACTGTTAGTAAGTCAATGTAAGATAAGAGAATCTGCCACAGGGGCCTCTTAATGATTCCCAATGCCCTCTCACTCCATGCTTGGGTTTACCAAGCTTGTTTATAAATGTTTTATCAGACTATTTGTCCCTATACATCTAAAAGTTGTGTTTCTTGCTCCAAGGGGACACAGATAACAGCGAGTTAGAGTTAAAGAAGCATCTTATTGAACCCTGATTAAACATTAAAAATCCCTCACGCCCGTTTGTTTACTTGTATAACTCATGATCTGAACAAACTGCAGCGAATGAATGAATGAAAGCACCTCCTCAAGCTTGGTGTGAGAAAATGAACACTGGATTCATGCTCATGTCGAGCTCTTCATTCATGATCACATTCTTGCTCCAAACCTCTGGCAGGCCCGTGCTACAAAACACAGTAGGGGGATTTTAATGAGGAGCTTCTCCAACCAAATAACTTTACAACTGTACATAGCTGTCTACGGGGCGCTGCCAAGGAAGTGTGTGAGGGGTGGAAGGGTTGAGAAAAACTCTTTGCTTTTAGTTAAGATAAAAAAAGACTCAAACACAGCCGCAAATGGGCAAGGAAAGATTAGAGATGCCACATTAAATCATCACACTAATGACTCAAAGCTGTAACAGTGCAGGTTGAGAAATGCCAAGTCTGAAGCATCGAGGGCGGCACTTTAAGTCCCACTGTGACCAAACCTTTGTTTTATTTGTCACTCTGCACACTTAATAACAGAATACTGAGCATGTCCGTCGTGACAGATAGCGACTAGAAAGCAGCTGAGCAGAAAAGTATTTTCAGGTCTGAAGGCTGGGATCTTCCATCTTTGCCATACAACATTAATGCAGCACGATAACCAGCGGGACTCCAGGGAAATCTCTCCAGATTTCTTTTTCTTATATTGCAGTAGAAAGCCTCAGAATGAACCCTTTCACTCAGAGATATCTCAATACACGACATACATATTAATAAGAGCAAAGGTTACAGATTTTAATTAATCACTTAGGGATGGCAATGTTGGTTGGTCAGCACTGTCTAGACTAAAATTGGGAGGATGTTGTACAGACATTAACGGTGCCCAGAAGATGAAGCTTAACCATGTCTGCAACTGAGGTTTATTTATCGTTAGGATCATTTTTTGCCTTGTTAATTGATTGCTGAGCCTGTAAATGTCAAAAAATAATGACATATACCCAGAGCCCACAGGGATGTCCTTCATTCATTTTGTCGAACCATCTAAAACCCCAAAGGGAGTCAGTGTACATGAGAAACTGAGGAAAGCAACACATATTAGCACTGGACGTGGCAATTTCCAGGCAAATCAGTAGAATAAATGTTGGCTTTGTATGTTTCTGCAAACCACAGATATGTTACATTAGGCCCACATCACTTTAGGAATGTTGATGTAATACATATAAAATGTACAAATGTAATGTAATGTAACCTTGGTTTGGAAAAATGTCCAATGCCAACATGTCCTCCCGGCAACTGGGCTGCAATCGTCATACTTTATAGATGAGTTATACCAATAATCAGTGTCACCTCAGTCAGTTCAAACTCTTTAAATTAAAACAAATGAATGCCTTTATCAAGATATGTAAGTCTATTATTCACTGGTCATACAGTAGTTTTGATTGGGTGTGGACACAAAAAAAAAGTCTGTAAAAGTGAGCATACGAGACAGAAGAGTGACTTCTGAGTGACAGATTTTTGTGTTTCTGTCAGGGGAGTTCTGGCACAAAGCTGTGGGCTGTAAAGTTTTGAAGCTGATGCAGAGTGAAAATGTGTTTTCGGTTCAGGTTTAGGTAACACATCAGAGAGCTGGTTTAACAAATAATCATCAGGCCGTCAGCGTTTAGCTCCCTCATTGTTTGCCAGATTTCTTTCTTATTGTACAGACTCTTACTTTGAAAATGTTATGTTTTTTTCTCAACCATCTATGATCTATTAATGTGATATTGTAAATGGATGATAGATGATTGGTATTGAATAAATACATTATACATGTACCGCCATATACTCCAGATTCATTTTTGAAGCATTACAAGTGTAGATTTTTGCTGTGCACAGGATTCAGTGTACATTTTTTGATACATTGATCAGGCATGCATCAGATGTAGTCCAATTAAAGGGACAGTCCACCCAGTATCAAAAACACATATATGTCTTCTTAACTGTAGTGCTCTTTATCAGTCTAGAGTGTTTTGATGTGAGTTGCAGAGTGTTGGAGATATCAGCTGTAGAGGTGTCTGCCTTCTCTTGAACAGATGGCACTCGGCTTGTGGTGCTCAAAGCGCCAAAAAAATACATTTGAAAAACTCAACAGCAATGTCTCTTTCTAGAATCTATGACCTGGTTACTCAAGATAATCCACAGACCTTGTTGTGAGCAGTTTTGTGTGGGAACTATTTTCTTTCTTTTGAATTATACCCGCCAACTGTATCACTGAACAGAAGGAGGTGTGCATCTACTGCAGGCATGTCCAAAGTCCAGCCTGGGGGCCAATTGAGGACCATGGACTGATTTTAAATAGCCCTCGACTTGTCTTTACGTACTTTAAGTGGACCACCACACAATATTTTGGTAATCAAGCAAGTTCACTTTTCATTTTTTTCCATTCACTTAATAATACAGTTTGTTGACAAGCACCAATTAGGAACTATGCATGTGGAACTAATGTGTTTTCATAGGCAAAGACAGTAAACTTGCAAATCAGCGCTTACCTAGCAGCAGACATTTCCTCATAGGTAGTCGATATGGCTCAGCTAGCACCACTGAGCTAGCTAACCTTACAGCTTAGCCGTTAACATTTACATCTCGTGCTGTCACAAACGTGAGCCTCTCGTCCATGAGTAGATGCACTCTTCCTTCAGCGCGGTGATACGTTCAGTGGGTGTACTTCAATAGAAAGAAAATAGTTCCTACATGAAACTGCTCACAACAAGGTCTGTGGATTATCTTGAGTAACCAGGTCATGATTTCTGCAAAGAGACATTGCTGATGAGTTTTTCAAATGGATTTTTTTGGCACTTTGAGCACCACAAGCCGAGTGCCATCGAGTAACATTATATTCGAGAGAAGGCAGACATCTGATTTTGGGCGTGAACTGTCCCTTTAAGTGTCCATGGAATGATTGCAAGTCAACATAGTGTCCTTAAAAAGTACTTAACAACCATGTGTGGCCTTTGTGAGTGTGTTTGGCTTACATTGTGCACAGTAGTGAATGTATTGTGGCGGGCTGTCGCTGTCAGCTTATCAGCGCCAGGGTTTATCGGGGTTCCCTAAGCTGCTCGGGGCCTGAGTCTGAGTGGTTTTGTAGTTTCAGCTCGCACGTTATTACACCTGGATCGTAGTGTGGAAGTGACAGGCGTGCCTCGCGCCTGCTGGGGAATGTGCAGAAAATGAGTACAATAAAGGAAAATAGGAACACGGCAGAAAGCCAGAGTGGAGGGGAAATAATGGAGCACAGGAGCTGTTTCTCTGAAACCAGATCACGTCTTTGGGGGAAATGGCCACTATGTACGCATAATGAGCAGGGTAACCTTGCACAGTGTTGAGGCAGGGGACATCCAGGTGCTAAGATATAACTCTTGGTGCTGTGTCCCTCCTATTTTAATGATATTCGTGTGAAACACTGCTCCTGTGCTGCCTGTATATGAACACACTCAATTTTTATATTCAGTGTTTTCTCTACTCAAAAAATCCACACACTTGAATATTAGTAATGGAAAAAGAATGACAGATGATGAGACTGACACAGCGGTGCAGGTTGTTGTTGTTCGTCTTACTGTAAATAAGTAAATCAGAATATGATTTTGTTCTGCAGCTTCTGTGTCGACTGAAAATGACAAACAGATGAGTCACTCGCTACTGACTGGTTAGGGCAAAACAAAACAAAACAAAACAAGCCCCCTACAAGAGAGAAATCAGTAACACGGAGCACAATGTCAGGCTGAAGAATGAAGTGAAACGAGCTAGTCATTTCCTGTTTTGACATGATAATGCCCCCGTGCACACAGCCAGGTCTATAAAGAGA
Source organism: Epinephelus moara (assembly GCF_006386435.1). NCBI lineage: Eukaryota > Metazoa > Chordata > Actinopteri > Perciformes > Serranidae > Epinephelus > Epinephelus moara. Next base: position 5,866,845 of record NC_065520.1, read on the forward strand.
TTGTGTTGGTGTGGAGGAACTTGACTGGCCTGCACAGAGACCTGACCTCAACTCTGTAAAACACAATCTTGTAGCTGAACGGGAGAAAATACTTGCAAATAATGCCCATGGCTTTGCCTGCAACACTGACATATGAGCTTGGTTGCTCTTCTTTAACATTTTCCTGAAAGCTCTAGTGTAAGAAGGCCAGTAAAAGCTCGCCTTATATAAAAGCACTACCCTTCTTTTTATGCAAATCGTGCACACTGCTCTTAAATATTAATATATTCCTCTTTCTACCAGTTAATCATCTCAAAAGTACAGGCCTATTTTTTTTCCCTGGGAGAAGTGATTCATGAAATCCTATTATATTCTGTCACACTCTTCAAAATCGACCGGCTGCGTCACTCTTATGTTCAGAATCTCGGACCGCCTCCCTCCCCTGCTGCCTCGCAGTCGACGCCGCCGCTGCTGTTGTCACTACAAATCCATCTGGCTGTATATGTGAGTAACACGGCCGCACACTTGTTGCATCTCGAGTCCCACAGTGGTCCGTTGTTGTTAGGGTGAGGAAGCAGAGCAGGCAAAAAGCAGCTGCACAGAGTGTGTGGCCTTCATCGTGGACATATGAGATGATAGACTCACAACATGATCCTCCATCTGTTATTATGGTTGTTGGTGAGGTACATTTGCTTTGTGGAGCAAAACCTACAACTTGACATTTTACTATGAATGGGGTGCAGAGAGCAGCAGAGAGGAGAGCAGATTTGAAATTTGACAGTAGCATCCTGATTGGCTGAGAGGGATTGCGGCAACGTTTGATTGGATAGCTAGAAGAGCTAACACCCATAGTGTTGCTTTGCATCTTTTCATCATGCAGGGATGCCGTCAAATTTGATTGCAACACTTATTCACTTATATATTTTTTAGGACTTTTCTGCTTTATTACCCAGTTTGAAACATCTGTTACAAAAGCAATCAATCATAATCAAACATAATACGTTGTATTGCTTTGATGTAGTAATTAAAATAGTTACATTATTTATTACATATTTAACAAGGTAAGGGGCACCATCTTGTGAGGTACTTGTTCTGTTATCCCTATTATTACCAAGTACCATAGACGCACTCAGTCCAAAAAGGAAATTTACAATGTCCTGATATGCGAGTGGAGTTAGTGCATTGGATTGTAGTTGAGCCTTGGGCTGTTGCTTCATATAAATCTGTACTCTGTATATTGATTAGTTTGTTCAAATAACCCAATCACTAGAAAAAAATGTTGGCATTTCTGCAAACCACTGGATAGAGGATATGTTGAAACTTAGCATTTCTTTACATTTCAACAGCACTGTGGTTGTTGTGTGGTGATGTTTAGGCACAAAAGATCATGTTTGAGCTTTAAAAAACCTTGTTTAGGTGCCACAGTCACAGCTGCAAATGCAGAGGTGTCTTGGTAGGAAAACAGCTGCTTTTCTTGGCACTGGAAAAACTGACAGGTTACAAAAAAACACCTACGTTTGGAGTCTAAAACGTCATGGAAACATAGAAATGACTCACTAAAAAACAACCAGTTTTGTCTGTTGTTGGTCTTGAACAGTGGTGTCTTGCCCAGGTGTCATACCATCCACAATTCCCTACACTGGAGTTGCTCCCCAGCTTCAAACCCAGCAGATGTTGCAGGAACATCATTCTGTCAGTTGTATTATTGTGATTCATAACTTGTTGTGCTGAGAAAATGCGTGACTTCCCATGAGCCCGCTGCACCGAGCGGCAGTTTGTAGCTACTCCTTGTCTGAGTGGTGCTTCGATGAGGTTCGGCAAGAGCGTTTACACTGGACGTGCTTTATTAATGCATGAATTATTAAATTTGATTGTTCCCGCTTCATCCCCGTGCAATCCCACTTTCTCTGTGTCTCAGTGAATTTGTCTCTCACTCTGTCTCCCCCTTTCATTCAATCACTGGCTCGCCTGCTCTCTCCTTCTATATTGCTCACATTCTTCAAAGTGAGCGCTCCAGTCCTCCAGATTAATTTATGTATGGACTTTAATGATCTCAGCGGATTGAATGCCTTGGCTGTGTGAGTCACCTATCATACTGAATTTAGTTTCATAATGAATTATTCAAGATTGTCCCCATAACTCAGGTTGTCAAACCATTTGTCAGAGCTCCTGCTCATATCATTCTGGCAATCTACTAACAGACAGTATGCTTACATGCATGCTTTTACTTCTGCTGCACACACCAACCTCTCCACAGGAATCATTACACAGCATTGGGAAATATAGGTTTTGGAACATTATTGAGCTGTTATGAGAAAGAATATCATTTTTTACACTTATTTATGTCTGATTATGAGTTACATGTTTCTGTTCTGCAAAGTAAACTCCCTATTTAATGTTGCTGAGGCTGCAAAAATTACTCTCGCAATCTAAACCTGGGATGTTTGAGCTCCACAGAACAGTGTAGTTTATTTGTGTAGCCTGTAATCGCAGAAGATGGAAATATTGTAGAGGGCACAGAGGCAGAGAGAGGTGGGGAATACGCATGGGAGGAACAAAGAAAAAAGAAGAGATTATTTGAAGAGAACAATAGCGGGAAGTGAAAAAAAAAAGAAAAGAAGATGAAGTGAATATCATTGGAAAGCAGCAAGCATGTTAAATTCTCCCCGAGGAGGAGCTCTTCAAAGTGAGCAGAATTACACTGAAGCTTTTTAGAGTGCAGATGCAAACATAAAGCGAGGAGGAACACTGAGGAAAAAAAAGAACGCTGTGCATGAAATTTTAATTGTGTTTTCTTTGAGTTGGGATGACATGTTAGTGAACTTGTAGGTGATGACCTCATGGTTGAGGAAAGCATGTGATTGGATGTCTAACAAGACTGGCACACGTCACAGCTGCAACATGTTCATCCTGCTGGATTAATAATACTAATAACGATAATGATCATTTGTTTTAATTCAACTACACCTCCATAGAGGTTTGAGGGATGACAGGTGAGGTTAAATGGTACAGTCATACTGTTTGTTTTTTAAATAGTTAAATCCATTCATCAGTTCAGTCATTAATTAAATTAATCATTAATGTATCCAGAGGCTATTGATTTAAAAACATTTGTCTTACTTTCTGCCATGCTTTCCCTGTCCTTTTGCCGCCTGTTTCCATGGTGCCATAATTGTCTATATGCCTGCGTGTGCTGAAGGCTACTCCTGGACTGTTGTGGCTGACTTGGGCTCACTGCGTCATCTTTAATATTTTTAAGTGACAAAAATACTAAAAAAAAAAAATGCTGTGGCATGTAGCATACATCATGCTGGTTCACTCTGGAAAAAAAATGTCCCAATATTGCAAATTTTTGTCCCATTTTACCTAAATGCATTAAGTAGTACTCAAATCCATTCCCATAAAAAGTAAGTAGAAGATATACTTTATAAATCCCTGAGGGGAAATTCAATTTGTTTTCACTCTGTTGTCATATACACACAGGCCCGAAATACACACACATACACAAACAGGACCTTTACATGCAATAAATGGAAAGATGTTAGAGCAAGGGTGGGCCTTGGACAGGCGCCCTGAGCAGTTGGGAGCTCAGTGCCTTGCTCACCTTAGGTGCCCAGGAGGCAAAGTGGCACCTCTTCAGCTACCAGATCACCTAGTGGACACTGTCCCACCTGCATGACTTGTAGAAACTATTCAACCAGCGCCATCATCAGGTCAAACTTTATATTCATCTGATATAACGGCAAATGACCGTCAAACTAGCTAATTTACCATCATGGCTAATTAGCAAATGTTAGCATGCTAACACGCTAATTTAAAGTTGTGAACAGCGAAAGAGGTAGCTACAACATTTTACCTGCTGTATGTTATGTCAAAATTGTCATTATGACCATGGTAGCATGCCGTCAGACGCAAATGTACCTGTCTAATTCGGAAATGTCTGCTAGCTAACATGCTAACATAAGCTGGTGAACCGAGAAAGAGGTACCCATATTATACCTGCTAAATTTAGCATTAGCATTTAGCGAACAAGCACAGCTACAGCAAGCCAACGTGCTAAAATGAGCTGATGAACCGAGAAAGAGGGAGCCATACCACATTACCCCTGCCAAATATAGCATGGTGATATTAGCATTTAGCGAACAAAAACAGCTACAGGAAGCTAGCAAACTAAAAATAAGCCGGTGAACATGGAAAGAGGTAGCCATATTGTACCTGCTAAACATAGCATGGTGACATTAGCATGTAGTGTAGCAACTAGCACAGCTACACTAAGCTAACTAGATGCTAGCATGGCTGTAGACTCTAATTTTCAACTCAAGCATGTAAATTTATTTGAAACTGTAAAAATTGAGACAAGAATAAGGTTCTGAAAAGTGAAAGTTTCAGTTTATGTCTTTGTAAACCAACATAAGTGACATTTTGTTTTAAGTTTTGGGTGAATAACAATAATAATAAAAATACTAATATCACATTTATCACATCTACTTTTGTTTTTCGGGTGACACAAATCCACTTTCCATGAGAAATCGAGACTAAAAATATATAACACACAACATTAATTACAAATTAGAAGCTAGGGACGCACAATAATATCAGCATGTCCTCTGTATTGGCTGATTTTGGCTTTAGAATGACCTATCAGAATCTGCTGATGTTATTTTTCTTATTTTTCACTATGATATATATCAATATCAGTGTTGGTTATCAGTCAAATAAGTTGTTATATATCAGGATATCAGATATCAGCAAAAAAAATCCTATATTGTGCATCCCTATTGACAGCAGTTCTTAAAAGCTGAATTTTGCTAAGTGATTGAACAGGGACAGATTTGTGCAGTCTCAGATGTGTTTAGGGGGAGCGCTCTAGAAGGAGTAAATAAAGCTACACTTATGTGTTCATGTTTCTGGAGACCCTCTGACACACCATCAAACATCTCTTGAGCTGGATGTTTGTGGTCCTCTGACTGCACACCATCTTTTTTAGTTATGCTTTATGCCTACTCTGTTTCCCTGTCCTGTGTCTTGTCCCTATTACCTCCCTGTCTTTCCTTCAAACAGATAGTAACTTTGTCCTGGGGAACGCTCAGGTCCAGTCCCTCTATCCCATAGTCTACTGCTCCGATGGCTTCTGTGAACTCACCGGCTTCGCCCGTGGCGAGCTGATGCAAAAGAGCTGCATGTGTCACTTCCTGTATGGCAGCGAGACCAGCGACCGCCTCACCTCTCAGATGCAGAAAGCTCTGGATGAACGTCGGGAGTTTAAGACTGAAATCATTCTGTACAAGAAGAGTGGTAAGTTGGGATAGCTGCAGGATATTGTCAAGATAATCATGTTTAATACTGGCAGTGTCAGAGATGTCTTTTTGTCAGACCTGACATGTTTGGAGATTGCAGGGTAATTTCTTTTAAGGCTGGAAAATTCAAATCTCTTTTATTTGATCAGGCTCCAAGTTCTGGTGTCTGCTGGACATAGTGCCCATAAAGAATGAGAAGAGCGAGGTGGTTCTGTTCCTGGTCTCACAAAAGGACATTACAGAAAATAAGGACCTGGACCATGGCAATGAATCTGAAACTGGTGAGAGAAAGCATGAAAAATATAGTGAGGCATTTTCCAATTCCACTGTAATTCACATGAAATGATCCAACAGAGGGTTTGCAGCTGGGGCAAAAATCTATCAGCAGACATGACTGGTGTTGTTATGGAGGGGGTGTGGGAGCAGTCACCAAGCAAATTACCTGTTTTCCTCTCTCAGCAAAACAGCACATCAATTCTTTTGTTCAGATTAATGGTTAATAATAAATTACAGTTTCTAAATCAAAGTTTAAAAGCCACAGATTTATACACAGGCAGTTTCTTTCACTATTTATCTCTAGTTTTGTGTCTTTTTTTCAGATGAGGAAACTGGCATGGAGATCCGCCAGATCAGCCGCCCTCCAGGCTTCAACATGGAGCGCCGCCGCAGTCGCGCCGTCCTCTACCAGCTGTCTGGACACCTACAGAAACAGGACAAAACCAAGAGCAAGCTGAAGATCAACAATGTGAGACATATTGTCCTACATTCCTTCTGTCCTAGTTAAGACTTGACCTGCTGTATTTCGTAAAGCATAACACTGAAAGTGATATTTTTAGAGGATAAATCATTTGAGTACAGTGACCCCATGGCTAATAAGGATTACACAGTGTCAGCAGATTAATTTTGAAGACTTGCATTTGCTAAAATGGGCGATTTGCATGTCCAAAAGAGTTTTCAAGGGCATCACTTGCACTAGTTTCTCTGTCAATAAGATGAAAACTTGTAAATTCAAGCAACAGAGATGAGACAAAATGTGCCCTTGCAGTGTTATCTTAATGACCTGGGAATTAAGAGGGAAGAAATTAGCATAAAAGCTTTCATTAGTCATTTAAATTAATCATGAGGCTGGCTCATCAGGTGCTGTATCATGTTTAACAAGTTTCATCCTCTTGCATCAGCTAACCGATAACTTGATGCTCAGTTAAAACACCAGAGACACATATGTTTTTTGTCATGACATAATGTGTTCGTACATGGCGTGCATAGGCGTAGATTTTGGGGGGACGCTCCCCTTGATATTTATAACATATGGATTTTTCTCCCTGAGTAAAAACATGAAAATAGCAGAAGAGTTTTATCTTGACAAACTTACAGATATAACGCCCATAAATTGATGCATAAAAATTCACCAGAATGCAGGAAATTAAGTGTTGACTCACAAAATGTTTGTTTCTTTTACTAAAGCTAACGTACGTAACTTTACCTACCTAAACTTAACGACACTCAACCACGCTTCTTTTCTTAAACCTAACTAAAGTAACTTTACTTGCATGAACCTAACCTATCTATCTCTAGGAGACGTTGTTTAGATATACTGTGAAGGCAACTTATTTTTGAATACTTTCTGTTTATGTTTCCAAGTTTAACTAATTTATTTAATTTAATATTAAACTACTAGGAGTAGCAGTGCTGCTAATGATGTTAAAATATTTATGCTGGCCTGGCTGGTGGAGCTTCTCTTAAGCTACAGGGCTCCCAGTAGATAATAAGACAATCTATTATTAATCAATTTACACAGAAAATATACCCTCATATAGCTAATATGTCTTTTTCATCAATGTTTGTGTGTGTGCTTCCATACATCACATTAAGAGTGTTCTTGGAGCCAATGCGAACCCGGTCCCAGAGTACAAGGTGGCAGATGTCCAGAAGTCCCGTTTCATCCTCCTTCACTACGGTGCATTTAAGGCCGGCTGGGATTGGCTCATCTTGCTGGCCACTTTCTATGTTGCTGTCACCGTTCCTTATAACGTCTGCTTCACTGCAGTGGAAGTACGAGAGGACGGCGCCTCAGCAGCGCGTAACCCTCCAAGTGTCAGCGATATCTTGGTGGAGATACTTTTTATCATCGGTAAGGCTGCCTTAATTTTTTTCCCCTTGTTATCCTGAGGATTAAAATTTATTAAGCTTAAGCTACACAGGTAATACTGGAATCAGTTTATTCTTGGTTTTGGTCTTTTCATGGAATTTATCAACAATAAGAAAGAATATCACCAGACTCATCCTTTCACCTCTCGGCTTCTGTCCATTTATATATTTTTCCACTTTCTCCTAATATCACTTTAAGGGGCACCTCCTTCCTGGTTTACAATAATAATCCAAACAAGCAGCTCTGAAACCACCACTCCTTCTCTCCTAATTGGCCCAGTTAGCCGCACCATAGCCTGCACTGCCTCCAACTCCTCCTCTTGACGCATAAGAGCTGTATGCTAATTGGCCCTCCTTAACGATCTCCACATTCTCTCCGCTGTATCTCACCCCGCTGTCTACCCTCCGGCAACCAAGTCCACTAATCCCGCTTGAGGAAGGCTTGTTAAAGCAGCTACAAAGGTCTAACTGGTTATAAAATAGTCTCACTTTAATACTGATGCTTCTGTGTGACCTACATAAGCAAACAAGACTGTCATGTCTGTGGGGTAAAGTTACATCCAGCCAGCAGCATGTTAGTTTAGCTCAGCATAAAAGTTGGAAAACGTGTTGTTTTGTGTGAACAAATGAGATATAACTGATAAGCTTTGTGTTCCAGATATCGTGCTCAACTTCCGCACCACCTTCGTGAGCACATCTGGTCAGGTCGTGTACGACGCCCGCTCTATCTGCATTCACTACGTCACATCCTGGCTGTTTGTGGATCTGATTGCCGCGTTGCCCTTTGACCTTCTCTATGCCTTCAATATCAGTGTGGTGGGTCTCACACACACGCACACTGTTCACACAAACAGCTATACAGGTCTGCTTGTTATATAATGTGTGCACATTTGGGAGAGTGCATATAAATCCTACATGTTTGACTGCTTGCACTTCTGCTTGCCTTTAGGTTTGATTTATGTGTATGTGATGTATAGACAGAGGCTCTATGGGCGCTCACAGTGGTAATAGACATCATTCTTTTATCAGCTGCACTCTCCTGCTGTTTGACGCTCGCTCAACATTAATTTAATAAGACCATGAAAGAGCCTGCATATGCAAATGTTATGCTACAAAGACGAGGCAAAGAAAACTGAGAGCTAATAAAACATTGTTTTTATCTTCAACTTTTTGTTCATAATTTCTTGAAATCCTGCTCTCACTATTTGCTGTCTTGGCTGCAAGGGAAGAAAACTGAGAGTGTGAGCTTCAACAAGAAACTCATTATTAAGCAGCCAGTAATTAAGCTGATAAATGAGTACGCTGATGACAAATTACAGGTAGAGGCGAGTAGATTAGCCAGATGATGCTGAGTGCAGAGCCTGCTAGCTGTTGTAAAGGATACAGTTTGATAGATAATGGATCACTGAATCTGAAGGGTCACAAGATGATTATATTGTAATGAGAACAAGGAAAATTCTCCTGAAAGCAAAACTACGTTAATTTTTGAGACTTTTGACTTTACTGTTGGCTTGACAGCAGGTCATGTGATAAGCTTGCAATGTTTTGCTGCTGAATGGGCTTCAGGTAGAGCTGGATGTTGGTGTAATGGGTTTAAAGAGACTACTGGGTGTGCTCAGAAACAGAGGGTGTTTTTGTCTGTGATTAATGCTGGAGTAGAGAAGAGATTTTACACAACTGTGCACAGAATTAAATTCTCTGAATGGATTCATGACCAAATATCCAGAGAATTAAATCCTTTCGGAGAGTAATCCATCTTTGTTGAAACCAGAGCTATTCAATTAACAGAACACCTATTGAGCACCAAAACATGCAGGGCATTGCAGCCAGTTTATACGGAGGTGAGGGAGGAAATCAATAAAGGGACAATGTTTGATGAGGACATTTTTACTGCAAGACCACAGGAATTCTTTCAGTAGGAGATGATAATGGCAGCAATGTTCTCTGAATGGTTTCTGTGGCTTAAGCTGCAACTGAAATTAAAATAACTCTAAATTCATCTTGAGCTAAATTTGGTGTCCTGGTCTTAGATGGAATATTGAACGGGCCTACCAGGCACAAGCCCAAGGGCTCGACCCCCTGGCCCTCACCTGCGAAATGTCGCTCGAAGAGACATGTACTGATGTAGGAGACACTCAAGAGGACCACAAAGAGACACAAAACAACTACAAAGAGATGCAAAACAGCTGAGGAGACTTTAGTGACTGCTAAGAGATACAAAACAACTACAAAAAGATTCAAAACGATTACAAAGACTGCAAAGAGACTCAAAATGGCCACCAAGAGTAAAGAAACAACTACAGAGAGACACAAATTAATGATGAAGAGACACAAAACAACTACAAAGAGACTTAAAATGATGACAAAGCAACACAAAGCAACACAGAGAGACTCAAAATGACTGCTAAGAGACACAAAAGTGTTACAAGAAGACTCAAAATTTCTACAAAGAGACACAGAGCAACTACAAAGAGACTCAAAATGGTTGCAGAGAGACACAGAACTACAACGAAGAGACTCAAAACAACTACAAAGTGACACAATGTGACCACTATGAGACGCAAAACAACAAAGAAGAGATGCCAAATGACTATGATGAGACACAATACATCTACAAAGAGATTTAAGATGACTACAAAGCAACACAGAGAGACTCAAAATAACCACTAAGAGACACAAAACTACTACAAAGGGACACAAAATGACTGCAAAGAGACACAGAGCAACTACACAGAGACTCAAAACAACAACAAAGAAATGCAAAGCAACTACAGAGACAAAACATGACCACTAAGAGACACAAAACTACTACTAAGAAACACAAAATGACTACAAAGAGACGCAAAACAACAACTGAGATGTCTTAAAACAACCACAAATAGATCCAAAGCAACACAGAGAGACTCAAAATGACTACAAACAGACACAAAACAACAACAGAGATGTGTTATAACTACAAAGAGATGCATATGTCTTGCTCCAATGTAGGATGGGTGGTGGGCCCTCTGCATATCTGTGCTCAGGTGCCCATTGTCTCATCATCCATCCATGGTCCTGGAATATATCTAATCCCATCTGAGTGACAAGGTTTTGACTGTTTTTCTGCACCATGAACGAGAGGGTGGGGCTTGTTCCCCAGTGATACAGCACACTGTCAAGATGTCTGATTAAAATTCTCAGTGTGCATGAGTAATTTCTGATGGGCACCGGATGGGTAACTCTTAAAATTAATCATGAAATATGGTTGTGATTTATAGTCTGCAGTACCTATCCAGGAGTAACTAATCTCATCCCACTGAGCTCCATTTTGTGTATCATGTGTTAGATGTGTTCATACCTTCAAATCCATGACTCCTCTCTCTCCCAGAACTTCGGGGTTCACCTGCTGAAGACGGTGCGCCTCCTCCGCCTCTTGCGCCTCCTGCAGAAGCTGGATCGTTACTCTCAGTACAGCGCCGTGGTCCTCACTCTGCTCATGTCCACGTTCGCCTTACTGGGCCACTGGATGGCCTGCATCTGGTACTTCATCGGACGCAGCGAGATTGAAAATAATAGCCCCGCCTCCTGGGATATAGGTTTGTGTCTGACCTTAATCATTGGAAAGATGGAGACCAAAACGAAGATCATCTGTGTCATTTTTACAGATTCAAAGCAGATTATGAAGACATGCTTGTATACACTCAGCGTGTGGTGTGTGTGTCCTTTTACTGAGAAAACACTTCTAATTATGGAGATCTGTTTCCTCTCCTACTGTGCTCACAACAATACTGTGAGGTGCATGAGGTGATGGAGGCTGTTTAAATCAGCAATGTGGAATGAGACAGGAGGAGAAACTATACAGAGAAGGCCTCCACTGATTCACAGATGTAGATGTGCACAGATGTGTTCATGGGGCAGCTATGGCTCAGGTGGAAGAGCGGGTCATCCATTAATTGTAGGGTTGGTAATTGAGCGAAACACTGAACCCTAAATTGCTTCCGATGAGCAGGGCAGCGCTCCATTATTCTTGCTTAATGAGTGTGTGTGCATGGGTGAATGAGAGGCTTTTAAAGACACTTTGTCCTCCCCGGCTTCAAAAGCAGGGTATAAACACTATCCATTTACCATTACACATCACAATCAAACTCTAGTGCTTTGAGTCCTCAGAGGAAAAATTCATGACAGCAGCATTCACATTAAAAAAACAGACATTCCTGGAGGTTGTAATATATGAAAATGTTGTCAGTTATACAAAATGATATTTAAAAATGAAACATTTTCCTGACTCTTTTGACTCTTCTCATGCCTTAAGGCTTTTGTACACCAAGTCCTTATTTTTCATCTGAACAGGAGGCACAGTATCATTTCATAACTTAAATTTGAACAGGTCCTCCATGACTCTCACTCTCACTCAAAGACTGACACCCATAAACATCCCGAACAACCCAAAATAAGAAGAAAATAAGAAGATACAGGCAGAAGGCAGGGTATGTGCAGAGACAGACACCGCAACACACTGCTAGCGGTCATCATAAGTGATGATTGGAAGGGATTACTTTTGTGTGAGTCTTTACTGTATGAGACAAGCAGACAAATTTAGAAAGTAGTCAAAAACTTTGCAGCAGGCATACATGCAAATTAAAGCTGACATTATCAGAAAAACTAGCGTACAGTGTGGCCCGTACTCGCAAATACAAAAACACTGATATAATTACTTTGCCCTTCCAGCCTCACTGCTAATGAAGCCTTCTAGTAACAGTAATCTAACAATAGATCTCATTAAACTGACAAACTCTTGTTGCCTGCTCCTCTTCCCACCAGGCTGGCTCCATGAACTGGCCAAACGCTTGGGAACACCATACTTCTTGTCACCGCTGACCTCCCTGTTGGGAGCCTCTGATTTGCCTCAAGGTACCATGACAGCAGGACTGACCAATTACAGCCAGTGGAACGGCTCGGGGTTGAACGGGGTGGGTTTGCTGGGTTCAGGCCAGTGGAACGGCAGCAGGACGAGAGTGAGGACGCCCAGCGGCTCTGGGACGACACTGAGCGGCGGCCCGTCGGTCAGGAGCTCCTATGTGACATCGCTGTACTTTGCCTTGAGCAGTCTGACCAGTGTGGGCTTCGGCAACGTTTCGGCCAACACAGACTCTGAGAAGATCTTCTCCATCTGCACCATGCTGATTGGAGGTGGGCTCAACACAACACCAAAGCAGTCATATTCCCAAGTTACCCTTTTTATATCAATTACTTACCCCATGTTACGTGGAATTTTAAAAGAAAGCATCTGTTTACAAACTCTCGCACAACTCATGCAGTATTATCCAAGTCTCATTTATCCAGTTGTATGCTCAGCGGACAGCCCTTTCTGATGGGCAGCTAAAAATGTTTTCTGGTGCTTTTGTCTCTCTGTCCGTAGCATTAATGCACGCTGTGGTGTTTGGTAATGTGACTGCCATCATCCAGAGGATGTACTCACGCCGCTCCCTCTACCACACCCGCACCAAGGACCTGAAGGACTTTATCCGGGTGCACCGGTTGCCCAAGGCCCTTGAGCAACGCATGATGGAATGTTTCCAGACAACCTGGTCTGTCAACAACGGCATCGACGTCAGCGAGGTAGGAGGGACTCCCTGTACATTTAGTGATTAGATGTAACAGGCACATTTCTGAAAATATTGTGTTAATGTTAGAGATGGGTAAATGACCTCTGGGAGTTGGATTGACCTTGCCAGTTAAAATGGGATTGGCTTCTGAAATTGAAAGTGCAAATCCGGCGACTTGCCCTCCTACCAGACAAAGTCACTGAGAGGATTTGGGTTTTGTTTTGGGTTTCTATCACGCTGGGCCAGCTATCTTAATTTCATGGATTAATGACCTCATAGACACTAAACTCACTCTTGATGTGTTTTACTGTGGCTTTAAATCTAGATAATCCTTTTTAAAGAGATAACATGATGGGGGACGCTAATACTTTAAGGTAATAACCCACAACTTTCCCTTGCAACGATTTTTGATTCGCTGCTGTTTCTCATACAGTGGAAATTCATTCTATAGTATAGCATAGCATGGTATAGTATATAGAGGTGATATTTGAGTAAATGTACGTAATGGAAAAACCTCATCCAGAAACTGTCATGCACGTGTCAGCTGGTTGTGACTACGTGGGAAAGTGAAAAGGTTCTGTTACCTCCACCTTCCCACACAGTCACATTCAAATGATGACACACAAAGGAGAGAAGCCGCCAAAGCTAAAAGAGAGACAAGGATTCTCCATAGTTTGCTGTCACATTGTGCTTTGTGTATCTTTGTTTCACTGCAGAGGGAAAATGTGTTTTTCTAATTCCCTTCACAGCTGCTGAAGGACTTCCCCGACGAGCTGAGGGCCGACATCGCCATGCATCTGAACAACGAGCTGCTGCAGCTGCCGCTCTTTGAGTCGGCCAGCAGGGGGTGTCTGCGCTCCCTCTCCCTCATCATCAAGACCTCCTTTTGCGCTCCTGGAGAGTTCCTCATACGCCAGGGCGACGCCCTCCAGGCGATCTACTTCGTATGCTCGGGCTCTATGGAAGTATTGAAGGACAACACTGTGCTGGCCATTCTGGGTAAACAACAAAAAACAGCTGATATTTTGTGTTAGAGGTGCAGTCAGCGATTCTAATTCAGCAAAAATCTCCTCATGGTGTGCTAGCTGTCCGTTCTGTTTGTGTGTGCTAAAAAAAAAATCTGCTGTTCACACACAGCCCTGGCTTGATAAATGGGAAACAAACAAACTATTCCAGCCAATCAGTGACAGGGGCTGTTCAGACGTGTACCAGACAGGGGAAAGGCCATGGATGTATAGACAGAGAGGCAGTGGGAGGGAGAGGACGCACTGACGGGAGGGTGTATTTGTTTGGGTGCTGAGTTCAAGTATCAGAAATCTTTCCCCAAAATCGCTGACTCCACCTTTTAAGTATATTTTTTATAGTATTAAATATGAGTTTAATTTTGATTATAACAAACCAAACTTTTCAAAGATTTTGAACAAATGCTCCAAAAACAGCAATAAGCTGCTGTAGTATAATAAATAAAACTATCAATACCAGACATCAGAAGCCCAAAGTGGTTTCTTAAAATGATATAACATTATCAGAATCACCGGCCACAATATTAGGTACACCTGACTGGTTTTGGGTTGGATCCCCTTTAGCCTTCTGTCTTAATTCTTAGTGTCACGGATTCAACAAGGTGCTGGAAACATTCCTCACAGATTTTGGTCCATATACAGTAGAGATGATAGCATCACACAGTTGCTGCAGATTTGTCGGCTGCACATCCATGATGTGAATCTGTTCCACCACATCCCAAAGGTGCTCTATTGGATTGAGATCTGGTGACTGTGGAGGCCACTGGAGTACAGTGAACTCATTGTCACGTTCAACAAAACCAGCTTGAGATGATTTGAGCTTTGTGACATGGTGCGTTATCCTGCTGGAAGTAGCCATCAGAAGATGGGTACACTGTGGTCATAAAGGGATGGACACGGTCAGCAACAATACTCAGGAGGGCTGTGGCGTTTAAATGATGCTCAGTTGAACAAGTGTACCTAATAAAGTGGCAGATGACTGTATATACAGTACATGTAGTTTATGCTGACACATTGACAGTGACTAATATATTGACATCAAAGCTGTAGTTGGTAACTTTTGGAAGAATAACTTGACGTATTTGCTGAAAGGTTCAGCACCATGGACAGCTCCATTACTGCCTCTGACAGACCTGCTCAGATCCAGGTTAAATAAGTAGGTAAGTACACCAATGGCCCACGCTCCCATGGGAGGTGAGTTTTTGGGTTTGGGTCAATCCTCCTGTTGGGCCTGCAGTCTGAGTGAGTCATTTTGCTACCTGAATCTTGAAGGGCTTCTCTGTCTTGGACTCCAAACCATAGAAGCCCTCCCTAGATTCCGGCAGTAAAGTGACTCAGAAACCAGCGTCTACGAGAGGAAGCAAGAAGAAGATGTAGCAGCCAGCCTACACCAGCCCCAAGTAATGTGGGGTCAGCAACCTTCAGAAAATAAGAACCACGACTGCAGTGCCTTTACAAGTATCCCTGCTGTTTGCTAAGTGAGAGTGAAATGAATTTTGTTTTCCCTGGGAGAGGTTCATGTTTCATATCAAGATGATGAAAGAGATGTAAGAGACCCAGGTGATGCAGCTTTGGTTGATAAGCTATCACCACTGGACTGATGGTTTGGTGGAGGGATAACAGCACCTTAATTAAAAGCTACACATCACTGCAGAGATCTGCTTCAAAAGTTTTGTCGCAGACTGTAAGACTGAGTTTGTGTGTATGTGCCTAAAATTCACAAAATATGCTGGAGCAAGACCATGAAGTGCTTTTAAAGTAATATCCTCCTCTTTGGTCTATTTTGGAGTCTATTTTAGAGTCTGTTTGCAGCATTATGAGCCGAAGATGAGAAAGGGCTTTTACGTCTGAGGAAGTTATTAGACATCCAGCATTTAATCGCCAGCCAGACAGCTTTTATGAAGAGGAACATGATGAAGGGGAGCAGCCTAGTGCTACAATATGATAAAACTGCAATTATTCTCATATTAAACTGCCCCTGTGGGCAAACATGTCACACCCCATCAAGTGAAAGACGGAGTGTGACCCAGAGACTGATGGAACAGTTTGGGGAGCAGCCAAAGGCCCAACAGGGAACCATAAACAGCATTAATTGTTTTTTTTGCCACTTACAGGCAGGGGAACAAACTTTAAACACAACATTGATAAATAATCACCTATTTACACATCCAGCCATCATGTAGCAACATTGTAATACATTCAGAGTCATATCTTGGGCCTCCTGATAAAGAAACGTCCTCTTTGTAGCTCTGATTTGGTCTCCAAAAACCCCTGAGGGAAATATCTGGCTCTTTAGCTCCTAGATGTTCCTCTGTGTTCATCAGATAGTCACTGATTTTGTCCACTCTTTGGTGCTTGGCAGGAAGTGCAATGTTGTTCATAATTGCAATGACAAAAATATAGAATACCTTGATGTAAAGTATGCAGTAAACTATCCTAGGATGGTGTCGGGCTGACATGAAACATCAATACCTTTGCTCGTAAGAGACACAAGACACAAATACATTCATATCACGTTCATTCGTCTTACACGTAACACATACACTCATCTCTCATCCCAACCCCCCGCCTCTTTGCAAACACAACACACACACCCAAGTCCAAGCTTTCTTGCTAAATCCAGCTGCCTGCTGCTGGGTGAGCTTAATGAGAGCAGAATTGTGGGCCAGAAAACCCATTTTGGCAACCACGGATATGTTACATTTGCATGTTTCATATGTAGCATATCAGTGTCGTAAAGTGACACAGTGTACGAGCTGATTTTGTCATCGGGAGGTGGAGGGGATAGTGGATGGTGTGACAACTAGGTGATGCCTGCCAGCTGCAGACCACTGTTTGAGATCAACAAACAACCAAAGTGGTTGTTTTTTCGGCTACCCTTGCAGGGCTTCCATTGATGATCATCTCCAAGCTGCCTTTTGTCTCTAAGGGCCTAGAGAAAGTTGTGGCCAACCAGCTCACTAGCTATCAAATCATATCCTCGCAGACAAATTTCAATCCAGCTTCCATAAAAAACACTCCACTGAAACCGCCCTCCTCAGAGTCTCAAATGACATCATGATGTCAGTTGATAATAGTCCTATTAGACCTCAGTGCGGCGTTTGATACGATCGATCATGGCATCCTGCTGGACAGACTCAGGGAGTGGGTGGGCATATCTGGAAGCGCTTTAAATTGGTGCGCCTGCTACTTTAGGGAGAGAAGCTTCTCTGTAGCTGTGGGCCCTTTTAAGTCTGACCCCTCTGCCCTTTCATGTGGCGTGCCTCAAGGTTCTGTCCTTGTGCCCTTTTTCTTTGCCCTATATATGCTCCCTTTGGCCTCCCTCATCAGTAAATTCACAGGAATTTCCTACCACTGCTACGTGGATGACATCCAGCTGTACTGTTCTTTCAAGCTCGATGAGTTGGAGAAACTTACAGTCCTACAGGAGTGTCTCTCGGCAATTGAAATCTGGATGGGCTGTAATTTTCTCCAACTAAATGCTGCTAAGTCAGAGGTCCTAATCATAGCCACAGCCAATATTGCCCCTCGTGTGTCCACACAATTGGGGTACTATAAAGAAAATGTTCGCACCCACCTGAGAAATCTGGGCGTGTTATTTTGCCAGTCTATGCATCCTGATAAGCATGTCAAATCTCTCACCCGCACCTGTTTCTTTCATCTCAGAAATATTGCAAAACTCCAGTCCATCATAACCCACTCTGAATTAGAAATGTCTGTACATGCCTTTATCTCATCAAGGCTTTATTACTGTAATTCTCCGTTCACCTGACTCAACAAATCACCTGTCAGCCAACTCCAACTAGTTCAAAACGCCGCTGCTAGACTGCTCACCAGGGCCAAGAAATCATGCCACATCACCCCCACCCAGCCCTGGCTCCCAGTCCAATTCGGCTTTTACCTTGTTAATTTCTAGGTCCTCATTTTATTTTATTATCTTGTATTTTATTGTATTGTTTATTTACGTAAAGCACTCTGTCCATTCGTGCTGGGAAGGGCGCTATATAAATAAAGTTTTACTTACTTACTTGCTTACTTAACCTGGGTGTTTTTAGGGGCCCATTGCGGCATTCCCAGTGGCATCTGAACCACCAAACCTGGGTGTTTTTTACCAGCCCTGCTTTTCCAGCAGCTTTTGTGCTACTGAATGTGAGTAATTTAGGCCACACCATCTTTTGTGTCTAATGCATTAATCACAGCACTGTTGAGATACGTAAAGTTTAAATGCATCCGCTGCAAAATAATGTATAAATGTAACGCATCCGTTGTTTGCATAAACACACTGTGAACAGTTTTTTGCAATTAGGTTGGAAAACCAAAACAAGGGGCTAAAAAGGCTTAAAAACTAAAGTAATCCACCTGCCCCACACAGCCAAAACAACTGAAAAAGTCCAGAAAACTGCTTTTCAAATAGTACAAAATTAACAAACTACAACCATAAACCTGCCTCCAGAAGCAAAGCATCTCTGGAGCCTTGTCCTACAACACGTACACTCCTTCCATTCTGCATAACACAGATGAAACAGAAAAGAGACACTCAAACAGACTCACAAACAGCTCTGGAATCAGCTCAGGTCCGTATACAGCAGTGGGAGCAAATTGGCAACACTGTTTTTCATATTAATGATCTAACTGCTGTAAATAATGAAGTTACTGCTGCCTATGGAGGAAACTCATTAACATGTTGGACCTGCTGTGTGTGCACATGCACATATGTGAGGGTGTTGCACAAACACACACACACCACCTTTTCCTCTCGTGCAGCTGTAGATACACAAACATATTTCCCGAACAGACATCCAAACACTCTGGCTCTCTTTCTCGTGCTGTAGAAACACTCCTTCAATTTTCCCTGCTTCTCTCGCTCTCTCCCTCTTTCTCTCTCTTACACACACACACACGCACAAATTGTTTTGGCACTGGCACTTTGGATTTACAGCTGCTAAGAAGACAGTGAGGTAGAGAGAGAAAGCAGAGGAATGGGATAATACAGACCTCCTGTTATACTACACAACAGTCCATCTGTATCCCATGGTGAACACTACAACACAAATATAGAATAGGCAAGCCATATATTCAACCTCTCTGCTTCAGAGAGTTTTGTTTTTATTTATTTTATTTTACGATCGGCAAAGAAGTGACATCAGGTTAGATCTCTGTGTCTGATGTAGAGTGTGTGTAGTGTTTTGCAGAGTGTGAGGCTGAGAATGTGCTTACAGTTGTGCAGATCTGAGCTCAGCTTTTGCTCCTTGAGTTTCAGGTTTTACTAACAATGTGTTGTTTTTAATTTCAGTGTGTAACCAATCGTAAAAAACATTGGGTTAAGTGTGTATTCCTGCTTATACCTTGGCCACTTGCCAGTGATAAAACCACAGAAATGAGTGCCTTAAATATTTTGGGGAATTGTGCTCTTTAAATGGGTCAGTATATTTAATACTCTCTGTGTTCTCTTGGTGAGGATTATTTATTTTACTGGGGCAACTCATGCTTTGTAGTCTTCCCATATACTGCAGCCATTGGTGGAAGAAGTATTAAGATCCCTTACGACAGTAAAAGTACTAATACTGTATTATGGCTCTTATATCAGGTGCCAGGTTAAGGATCTGACACAAAGTATGTATCTCTACTGTCCAGGTCGGGGCGACCTGATAGGCTCCGACTGTCTGACCCAGGAGGAAGTGATAAAGACCAACGCCTGTGTGAAGGCCCTCACCTACTGCGACCTGCAGTACATCAGCCTCAAAGGCCTCCGCGAGGTGCTCTGTCTCTATCCTGACTACGCCCAGAAGTTCATCACTGAGATCCAGCACGACCTGACGTACAACCTCAGAGAGGGACACAATGCTGAGGTAGGAGGATGGCCGATGCTTTTCTGATCTCTCTAAACATGTGATATCTGCTGCTGACCACTTTACACTTTTGCTTTTAGGAATTTAAAGGGGATTTAATGATTTAATTTAATGTTTTTTGAGCATTAAAGCATGTAAACTTGTTCTAGTATAATCCCAAAATACAAGTAAATGAGCATAACAGGTCGCCTGCAGTGAAATTCTTAGTTTTGATGGTTAAGCCGAATTTCTGAAACCAAGTGAGCTCCTCCTGGGCAATATAAAAGATGTTTCCAGATGGCCATATGGGGTATGTGCTCCCTCCAGCATGTTCTGGAGGATCTCCTCCCAGCTCAACATGCTCTAAAGCATCCTGATCAGATGTCCAAACAACCTCTCTTCCTCACTTATAAACCCTGAGACATTTGAACTTCTTCTGCCTTGGGCAAAAACTGAATTCCAACCCAGTAACTGTGCAGTATAACAGCTAGTCTCTGTAAACTGTTTCGGTGTAAGACCTGTGTCCAGCTTTTTGGGTTTTTCCCTCTGTTCATGTTTTTATTATCACTACATTATCACAGCATAGACTCATCTCATGTTCTAAATGCCTTAAAACATTTTGGGTAAGATCCACAAGAAGGGTCCTTCTGTTTTTTAGATTAGACTCAGCCATGCAGTGACCTCCTCTACCCAACATTTTACGCAATGCCGGAGTGATGGCTTTGCACTTGGAACGGATTAGCCATCTGGACTGGTTAGTGAGGAGGAAGCCACGGCTTCTGCTTGAGATGCAGCCAACAGATAAAGACATGAGCTAAACATGGACGATTCAGATGCCAGGGATTTACAGATGGATCTCAGCTGTGGCGTACACATGAATAACCAGCATATATAGTGGAAATAACTAAGTCATATCTTTGCTGTGAGTAAGCTTGCTAATTAGAGCAGACGTCCAAGAGAAATATCAGGGGACGAGACGGTATAGCAGCGCGAAAATATTTAAATAATACTTAATTAACATCCTGGATGGAGTATATGGACCGATGGGACTCATGAGATTGTGAAATCCTTCGCTTTTTACACCTTGACAGTTTTATGTCAGATTCTGAAAACATATTGACTCCCGCTTGATTATAACTACCAATCCACCCTGATTGGCTGAGTCCACTCAATTTTTGATGATAAATAGCTTATCTCTATAAAAAGATCGAAGAACAGGGAGCAGATGCGAGTAAATTAAAGGATGCAGTTCATTTATGGATACAGGAATAAAGCACGACGCTTGCAGCTATTATTTTAGCCCAGCTGTCAAGCTTCACTGTTTCCATCCAATTTTCAAGCAGGTCAAACAAACTGTTTCAAATTCTATTTAAACTGGGTTTTCTTCCAGCTGGATGTACGCATCAAAATAAGATTCCTGAACGTACAGAAGCAAAAGGAAATGTAACACATATAGTCTGTCAACAAAGTAAAATTAAGCCAATATTGCTTTGTATTGCCGTATCATAAATTCAGCTGTGTAGCTACTCCATTGCTGTAGCTCACTGTGCAACTTAAAGGACATTTTGGGAAACACATTATGTACTTTCTTGTTGCTGAGATGATCGATATCACAGTCATGTGTGTTTGACATATAAAGCTGGAACCAGGAGACGGCTAGCCAGGGAGGAAATACAGGGCAGGGGAGAACAAAATTTAGTTGAAGGCGCTATGGGTGACTCAAAACAGTCGACTATTTGATGATTCCGTCTGAGGAGCCTCATTCGACTGCCAGTCTTACAGTCGAAACGTCACACATGCAGGAAAACGTGGATATGGATCAAAGGATCATTCCTTTGGGGCTGTATGCGGGTTCTGATTGTCTGATGTGACATAGAATTGCTTGGTTTCCCCCAGTAAATCATGATATACAACCTATCTTGGTATAAACGCAGAGTCAGCTGTTTGTGGCTCGCATCTCTCTCCAAGAGAAAGTTGAAACTTCTGTTTACAACCAGAGAGAGCAAGCAGAATTCAACTAAGTGAAGTGTTCTGTCTGTTTATTGATTTCCTCCACTCCCTTTCAGTCCTATGGACAGCGCTATACATACACACACATCCCCGACACACCACAAGCAGCTCTGGATGGAACACGTTCTGTAATGAAATAAGTTCTTAAGTCAAGAAGACAGATTGTTTAATTGGGAGTTTCAGCTCATTTGTCTGGGGTGGTTAAATAGAAACTAATTTAGCAAATGAGAATATGAGTCTTTTTACTTTATACTTGCACTTAACTCTCTTTAATAAGGAAAGCATGATTTGCCAAAAAAATTCTGTCTTTGATTTGGTGTAAAAACATCTTTTAAAGGTTTTAAAAAGCAATACATTGAAGTGTCTGATACCTGTAGCCACCCTGAGATAAGGTTGGGGTGCGTTAAGGATCATCAGGAGTTTAGTTCTGTTTCTGTGCAGCATCGTAACTAAGTGACGCTTCAGTGGTTTTGACTCCAAACACAACTAACTCACAGAAAGTTTGGGTTTTTGTCTGTAATTGTTGTGATTGTTTTAAAAAAGCATATATATAAAACTCAAATTTACCCTTAGAGTGCGCAAAAAACTCCACATTCCTGGCCGCACCTTACAAACACAAATAGTTTGTATGTATATGCACTGTAGTACAGCGACAGTAGTAGTGCACCCTCCGCAGAGCACAGCGTGGGACTAAAAATAGCGCTGTCAGAGGGGTGGGGGAGGGGCGGGTCATCCCTGCCTGGATAAATATAGAACAACAACCAGATGGAGACGAGACGGGAAAACATCAGGATGAAAGCAAGCCGCAGGAAGGAAGAGAAAAAAACTATTTGAATTCACGTGCCGACACACATACAACACACACACACACACACACACACACACACTGCAAACATTCACACATGCCGCTCCCACACACCAGCATACCAATACACAGTACATTTGTCCTTGCTGATACAGAATGACACACACGCCCAAACAAATACATGTAACATCTTGCGTGCTGTGCTGTTGATATGCTGTCCATTGCTACATGTCATGTGTGACCATTATTCAACACACACACACACACACACACACACACATTTCTCTTTCCTTACAGCCACAGAGGCACACACATAACTGGCTGATGCCCTTATAGTGGCATGCTGTATATTAGCGGTGGCACGTGCTGCTCGCACACACACACACACACACACACACACACACAAATTCCAAACAGTCCCTTCTTCGCTTAGTTCCCTTCAGGCAAACCACTGCTAAAATTAAACCTCTGTGATCTAAAAATACCAGCCAGGCACGTGAGCCAAAGACAGGATGGTGAAGACAACAAACAGAGGGGAGGAAGGGTGGTGGTGACAGGGGAATAAGAGGAGGAGGGGAGAAAAGAGGTGGAAGAGAAAATTAGATCTGTTTGCCAGTTTTTTTAATCAGCTTTTAGTTACAGTCCAGAGAGGATGCAGCAATATAAGTCCAATAACCTTCCACCAGCCACAAGTAACAACATGCTGACTGCAGGAATTTGACTCTGAGAGGATGATCTGTTTGACTTGTAAGGAGTTATAAACGTCCACAAAGGTCATTTGTATTCTTTCAGCTGAGATTATAGAACTCCGTCAGAAGAGCTGAAAGTCTTTGAATGGTGTCGATGCTTGCTTGGTTTTGAATGAGAGCTTTTCTGTACAGCGCTGCTCACAAACTGAATGGATATCATCGCCATTGCAGCTGTTGTGAATGGCAACTGCTCACACTCAGTGAGGCTTTTCGTGGCTCAGCAGCTCCCCCATCTGGGGAAAGAGTGACCTCAACATTGTTGACCTGTTAATTCTGCTTAAAGCTGTGTCCCGATTCAGAACTACAAGCTAATTCTAAGCAGGCTTTAAAGGGATAGTTTGGATTTTTTTTGGACCCCTCAGGGAGACTGTGAGAGCAACGGTGGGATCATGAAGAAGCTTCCATCCATCAAGGAGGACGAGGAGGGATCAGGGTCTGAGGGTGAGCGCTCCCCGCTCCCCAAGATACCTGCTTTAGGCAGACTGGGCCGAGGCCTACGCTCCCCACTACGTTCCCCTCTACGCTCCCCACTACTGCCGGCAAGAACCTTCAGACCCGTGAGCGATCACACCCGACCCGCCAGCCTGCAGATCCCCGTGGTGAGCTTCAGCTGCCTGCAGCCAGACCTCAGCCCTCGGTGAGGAAACCACGCATTGATTTACTGACTGGGTGCTCAGTGTTAGCTTGTTGATTCAGCGGCAGGAACCCACTGCTGGAATTTGACTTGGTCTCTTTGTGACTTGTGGCATTATTCATGAACACTAACCATGTACAGGCTAATTTGCATGGTGTCCCTGGAGAGGTGGCAGCAGACGCTTGGCCGGAGGAAGTCATTTATTTTGGTACAGCTGTGTGAGGAGGCACAGGAGCATAAATAGTGTCACTGTGTCTGATTTCCAAAAAGATATTTTGGGGAAAAATTACAGTTACATTACAAATTACTACTACAGAAAAACACACTGTTATGGTGCCTACGTCAGATACTGCTCTTTGATTCAGTAAATTTGGCCATTAAACTACGTCTAGTTTGTGTTTATGAATAATGTAAAGCCACAAGAGACATTTGGGATTTTGTATGTTGTCAAGGGAAAGCCATAGGGAAGAAAAATGACTGTACACTGTGACTACAAGCTTATTTTCCAGATCACTCCCCTCTTCCTGTCTGTCCTCAGGTTTGTGGACGGGATCGAGACAGAACACCAGAGCGGTTCCACTCATAAGTTTGATTTCTCTCCCAGTGCAACTCAGAGTTTCCTACCCAGCCCTGATTCAGCTGCCTCAGGTTAACACACACACACACACACACACTCACACACAAAGGAACATACACGGACTGGATGATCTGTGGAGCTGCAGTCCTTTCTTACATGTGCTGTATTTTTATACATATATGCATGTGTGTATTAGTTTATTTATTTTTTCCACAGGAGCCCATGATGAAAGTGACACCATGGAGACTATCGCTAAACTTAAACATGAGGTAAGATGGCTCATACTGAGGAGAAAAACTGTAACTGCCATGTAAAGATATAGCAGAGTTATGGCGTCCTGAGCAGAGAATAAAGTCACTCTACCTCTGTGTGTGTTGTAATCTGAGCTTCTCTGTGGTTGTGGTAAGCGGTGCAGCCACATGTGCATGTTACTGCATGTGTGTATCCCACTGGTTAGCTCACTGCGGCTACTTTGTACTGTGCTCACACAGTTGTTACTGCTGATATTGATACAGTGCTGTCACTGAAGCATAGCGACCACCCTCCAGTTCATCCCTGGTCAGCTCTGTTAGCACTGTTTCCGTTGTTTAGAGCTGTCTATGAAGCTAGCACTGTTAGCCGTTAGCCTCTAGCTCAGCCACCTCTATGTTGAGAACCATTTGCATTTGTATTTCGCAGTGGGAGAAGCTTTAAAGAGCTCATTATTATGAATTGTTGCTTATCTTTTTTATGAGCTATGATGAATTTAAAAGTTTGTTGTTGCACTTTTGCTCATACTTTCCGTCAGCTGTCACCAAAGACCTCACAGATTTAAATGAATTCTAAATTCTGCATGTATATAATGAATCATAAATCTTGAGCTGTTCATGTCACATGTTTCTTCTTTTTCTAACAGCTCTGGTTATTTATTTAAAAAAGAATACATCCATATTTTATGCTAATAAAAGACTTTAGGAGGCAGTTTAATGGAAGTGGTACAAAAATGCAATTTGTTTAAGGAATATTTTAGCTCTAAGTGCAGTAAATGCAGGGCTATAAGCCAACTTTGACAAGAGTCTTGTGTGACCAGCATCATTGCCTCCCTCATCTGACTCTGCCCTCTGCAGATGAGCGTCCTTTCCCATCAGGTGACCGCTGTCAGTCAGGAGCTGCAGGAAATGACGCGTCTCCTCAAACCTCTCTTCCATAACCCCTCCACGCTGCTGATACCCAGTGCAATGACTCCGCCTCCAAGCGTGTCATCACACAGCTGCTCCCCGGCCCCACCTCTTCTCACCCAACACGCACCTGTGGACTGTTCGGACAATCAAAATCCTCCTTCCCTCCTGGTACCTGAGCCGTCCTCTCCTCAGCCCAGCATGACGAAGGCGTTACAAGGAGAGTTTGATCCACTTCACTGTCCACCCATCACCTCCCATAATCCTCTGTTTCCTCATCACGCCAGCACCGCTCCCCCAGTCTCTCATCGCTCAGCTCCCCCTTCACTCAACAGCTCTCCCCATGAGCACACACTTGTTCCACATCCCTCCTCCATCCCCTGTCTTTCTTCATCAAGCCACCCGTCATTCATCACTCCCCTTTTGGTAGACTTATCAGGACCTGATAGTGGGCAGCCTCAGTCCCATCCTCCACTCCAGTTTCACTCCCAGTTCACATCCCCGTCTTATCCCCAGCCCGACCTCCAGTCCTCCAGCATGGCCTCACATACCCGAGAATCCCTCTCGAACCTGCAGGAGGTGGAGTGGGGGGAGCACACAGCCCAGCTCAGCTTCATCAACGAAGGGCAGCCGTCGGTGTGAGCGGAGAAGATGAGGACACTGGCTTAGGACGGGACCAACCAGCATGCCGCACAACTAACTGCATGACAAACATTTGTCCAAAGTTTGGCATGTGAGTTCAGATGTAAATACATCGATTTGAAACTGTTCTAAACTATGATCTTTAGCACCAGCTGTATGCAGATCTGATAATAAAATAGTTTGTTTTACAGTTTCATTTTGATTTGATTTGGACGGGATACACTCAGTTACACGCAGTTAGCCCAGTTCCCCCCAAACTTCCTCAAAACCGCTCTGACACTGCTTTTGAGAGACATCCCACAAATGCTGGAAGAAGCTAAAAGGACAAAACCAGTGAGTTTTAGCTTAATCAGAAAGGTATGCATACCTGCTGTAAAACACTGTAAATTATTATTATAGGTAAGAGGGAAAAATATGTATTATTGATTTTGGGATGAACTGTCCCTTTATCACCCCCTCAAAGTCAGACTGGAGATCACTCGTACTCTCAGACACCCAGACACAGTGATGACACAGTCATTTCTTATCATTCACTTTTATTGTCGCCACGGCTGCTGCTCCGTCTGACGTCTCTCAGGTGTCAATCATGAGCCAATCAACAGCCAATAAGAGGGTGAGAAAAGGCACAGTAGCTACTCGGTTAGCTTTCTGAAAGACTGTACAGTGGGACAGACAGCGCCCCAGTCCACTGGTTTGCGGTACTCGCCTTTCTCCAGCAGGTACTGGCGTCCCTTGTAGTGCGGGTGCTCGTAGAAGACCCACCAGCCTCCCAGGACCCTGCAGGAGTGGATCTCCCTCCAGTGGAAGTTCTCCAGCACAGAGGGACAGTCTTCAGTCGCCTCAAACACCCGACCGGCGAAGTCTCCTTTGACATAGAGCTGGATCTTGTAAGGATCTCCACTGGTCTGGGGAGGATAAAAAAAAAAAAGAGGAAACGGAGAGAGGGAGAAGGGTTTGGAGAGATGTGGTTCAAACATGGATGGGAGGATACAGGTTTACTGAGATGGAGGCAGGTTTGGGCTGTGATGAAGAGGATGTGTGGAAGAGTGAAGGACTGGAAAGTGGATGGCACAGCACAAGTGCAGTGTCAGGGTAGGTCTTAACTAATGTCACTGCAAAAATAAGTGTTTTAACAAGTCATTCAATGAAATGAGCATCAGAATCTTTAAGAAAATTATCTTTAAAGGCTCAGTGATGGACGAAGTAATATGAGATATGGTGCTGTATTGGTCTTTTAAATAAGTTTTGTTCAGTTTTTAAAGACTGGGAGGCTTACGAAGTGAATCATCTTGCAGGAGCAGACTCTGTCGTTGAGGCCTAACCAGCTCTGGTAGTCGGGGTAGTCGCCTCTGCTCAGGACGTACTGGTAGCCCATGTAGTTCGGCCTCTCGTAGATCACCCAGGTCCCGCTCTCCACTTGGGCCGAGTTGCAGCGACTCAGGTAGGAGTGGAAGTCGGTGCAGTCGCTGTCACACTCATACCTGCGACCCTGGTAGTTCTTGTCCTCATAGAAGATGATCTAGGGGAAGGTAACCATCAGGAAATACTTAATTATTTAAAAAGGTTTGTGTGTATAATATTAGTTTTTTTAAGGTTTTTTTTGACTAATACTAATACATGAAAAGCACAAACTTGACTAGGAAAAAGGTATCGTGGTCACTGTTCACGAGTGGCTGATATCCTGTTTAATAAAAGGTCAAAAGGTCAGCTGATTCACATTATGTAACATCTCACTCATGCACTTCACACTAAACTATAACCAACTTTTTATCCTTAG
This sequence comes from Epinephelus moara, assembly GCF_006386435.1. NCBI lineage: Eukaryota > Metazoa > Chordata > Actinopteri > Perciformes > Serranidae > Epinephelus > Epinephelus moara. The sequence goes on from NC_065520.1 coordinate 5,895,055, forward strand.
CGTCTACTCACCCTGCCCATCCTGGGACCAGCTGTGCTCCGCTGTGTCTCCCTTGAATGTGTGTGTGTTATGTAATGTACTGTAAATACTATGTGCGCGTGTGTGTGCTCGTACGTGCCCCCATTCTCTTTTATACCTGCAGAGCCCTCTATGATGGAGACAACTGCTTTGTCATGAGAACGAGATCCAAAATTTGACTCAGTGGTTCCATTGCCGGTCATGTTTTCCAGAAAGAGGCTGTGGGATTACTCAGCATAAAGACCTCAGCCACTGACCGCACTGTCAACACACACACACAGACGTACACAAACACACTGTGACATAAATACAAATATTATGGACCTCTGTTTGGTGATTGTATAAATGTTAAACTGTCCTCCTCATGCACTGAGGGAACCAAATGATCAATCAATGCATCTCAAGATGCAGTTCATCAAATGGCCACAAGATGTCAATATTGGCTCACATTTTAATCCCCTTTAATCCCCTGATTTTAACCTGAATCCATAGTGTCTGCCATTCAACTACCAGACAGACAACACCAGACAACTTTACTAAAGGTCACAAAATGTCAATATGTGTGTGTAATTTTTAGTTATTTGTAAATTTTACCCCCAAATCCAGCAGATTAACACAGCTATGAGAACGCTACTGGTAAATAAGGATGTCCACTTCACTTAGTAATTAAAAGTCCCTTGAAATGTCAGAAAGACACATTTCTGAGTGTCTTGGACAGAATACATGAAGATGATTATAAACAGGATTAAGGAATACCCGTAAAATGGCAATTAAAAGCCTTGTCCCAATGAAACGCCAAGTCCCTTTTACTGGCCCAGTGTAGCTACACATTTTGACAAATAAATACATGTCTCAATTAGAGGCCTGGTCTGATTGTAAAGCTGTTCTTTTTTTGTAGAAGTTCTTTGGATGTATAAAACCAGGTTATTGGCTACCTCAAATTATGTGTCCGTTCCTCGATTACCCTGCAAGTTATTCATATTCCTTTTGTCCACAAGGGTCCTCAGATCAGAAAGATTAATCTAAGTTGTGAGTATTGTTTTAACAGGATAAAGTGGTGTTGTGTCGGTATGCTGAGTGCTGTGATCCTTGAGTGCCATAACTCTCTCTGATGCTCTGTCTGTCGGAGTTCGATCAAATGAATGATTCAGAATTGATACATTATCTGAAGCCTAATATTTATACAAGTAATATTCATACAGGTGAGGAAGACATTAAGACATTAAAAGCCTGTCCCATATAGACGCCTGTCCCAAATATAGGCCTGTTGATTTCAGTGATTTAGGCAAATAATAGCCTGGGCTATTAGTTGATGGTAACTTTAGAGCTAAGTGTTAATTAATTGTGAATGAACGGGCCTATGTTTAGACATAGACATGTCCCACTCAATGTTGAGAACATGTGCATTGACAAAAAAATATATAACATAACCTAAAAAAAAAACATGAAAAACGAAATTAGAACAAAATAAATTGTTGCAGAAAAAGCAAAAATTGATGCATGAAACAAAACCAACTCCCTCAGGTGCCACACGGGGGCAGCATTTCCTCAGTGAAAAGACAGCAAGCCTTCTTCATCAGAGGTTTTTTGCTGTTTTTCATTGATAGTTTTTTTTTGCCAACATTGCTGTCAAAAAATAAAAAGTAAAAATCACCTTGCCTCTCAGGACTTTTGTAATCTGGAAAATAATCAGCAGATTCATTAATTGATCATGAAAACAGTCCATTATTTGAAGCCCTAGAGGATAGCAGCCAAGTTAAATCTGATAAGTGCAACACATAAAAATCCATTCTACTAATGAAATTACACATATAGCAAAAGAAAAACAAAACATTTTAACCCCAAAAAGAAGTCAGTTTAGTAGCAGTGTGACTCATTTAACAGTAATTTCTCCAGACACAGTCCAGATTCTGTATAAAAATAATCACCTCCTCTGCTTTCACACAGCTTTTGGTCACCAGTATCCATCACCTCAAAACTCAGCACACACGTATGCTATCTAAGTAAATCAGAAATGCTTTAGTTGGTACATAAGCAGCTCTGCATGGTGGTTTTACACTATAAACACACACAGAACATAAATATTTGCTGTTACAGGTAATAAGAGCTGGCTTGTTTTCATTGGAGCCTTGTGAAAGCACTCTTTAATTGCCACGCATACCGTCTCACACACACACTTCTTGTTCATGTTGAGCGACTTGTGGTGAGCTGTCAAAGATACTTAGGATGATGAAGGACAGACAAGTGTTGGCAGTTTGCATGCATGCACACACACATACACATATACACACACATACACTCACAAACCACAGAGGAGGAGCGACAGGAAGGCAGACAGGCGGAGTAGTAATGATAGGTGACTATTCTACCATCTAAAATAAATCAAGGAAAGCTGACCACCAGCTCTGCTGTTTGGACAGACACACTTATACACACTTAAGTGTTGGATGGTGGGAATATGTGGGATACATTCTCAGGGTACTACAGACTTTTGTCTTGCTTTTAAAAGAGTTTTAAAATAACTTTTACTCCATGTGTCTGCTCGTGAAAACAATCAAAAGTCTTTAATGCAACATTACGATCATAAAAGCGTCTTTTAGAATCAGATCAAAATAAAATTTGGGTTTATTGCCAAATAGATTTTCATATACAAGACATTTGCTTTGGTGTACCAGTGAATAAAATCAATGTAACAAGAAAAAATAAAATAAAAACAAGCACTGCAAAAATTAAGAAACATAATGGAACACAAGAAAATGATAATTAAAATATGAAAAAAACCCACTATAAAAATATGTTCAATTTCTAATTAAAATGAAAGCTCACTATAGTTTTTAGAAGTGCCGTTTGTGGTTAGAATCAAACCAAACTTGAGGATTAAAGTGAGCTTAGTCTGAGAACTTTAAGGGTAAAAGTCAGAATTTAGAAATATGAGATTAAGTTAGACTGAATTCAGAATTGTAAAAGAAATAAAATAAAATAAAATGAAATAAAATAAAATAAAAATTAGGCTTTAAGTGAATATTCCAAGGCACAAGTGTGGGCATAAATCTTTTGCTAAAAACTTCGCTAACTTACTTTCTTTCTTTTTTTTTAATTGTCCATTTTTATTGTGTCTAAACAAGTACTGTCACATACAGTTACTAAGTCTGCTGACCATTTATGAATAATGAAGTCATCTCTGTAACTAAAACAGCTTCAAACAAAAATGCTGTTATTAATACATTTTATTAATTAATGAATTAATTCAGCCTTTATTTGTCTTTATCTACAGATTGCAAAGCTCCCCTGAGGCAAATTTGTGATACTGGGCGACATAAATAAAACTGACCGGACTAATTTATATGGGGTGCCTAAATGAGCGCAGTAAAAGCAAGCAAAACTGCAAATAATAGATAAGGAAAGCAAAATACAAAAGAATAAAGAAAGAAAAATATGTACATGCAAGAATATGGGGCTATAATCTTGTATATTGAAGCTCTAAAAGTCAGTGGTGGCCTCAGACTCATCATATAGGCTCAAAGGGTGGATGTTAGAGTTTCAGCCAAAGTAACAAACTGTAGTGAAGAAGGACGGATTTACAAGAAATGATAGGTTTGCCTTGAATGTCCAGCTCAGGTCAAAACATTTCCCACAGCATATTTTTGTCCTTTCAGTCCTGTAGTTTGAGTTCTTTCCTACCAGTAGGGGGCAGAAAATCAGCTCCTCTGTGATCCGTCCTGATCATTTGTAACTTTTAAATTCTGTGTGTATCTCTTCAGTGTCTATTTAAGAATTGTGACATTGTTAGTGTGATTAACTTCTGACATAAATCTCCCTTTTCCCCTCTTCTTCTCCTCCTCCTGTTCTCTGCTATCATGACATCTGGGAAATAAATTGTCCTTTCTAAATCTGAGATCACATTAGTCATTCATGCCTTTCTAGACTAAAGACGTAGCTCTTTTTTTGCCCGTGTTTTTCATATTTCTATTGATTTGACACTGTTTTCTGCTGGAGAGCTTTAATGGTACAGATTATTTTATAAGACAGTAATAAATGTGACATTTTCGTTTCATTTTTATGCATGTCTGTCAGTTTCCCTCCCAAACCCCATCTCCTCCCTCCCTTCCTCCCCTCCTCCCTCACTCCCTTGCTCCCTCTACATGTGTCATTTTACTGCTCTTTACTCAGCAGGCAGCAGCAGTCTGTCCTCATCACTCCTTGTCTTTATATCTCCTTGCTCCTTCTCCCGGTGCGCTGTTTTTGTTACCAAGGGGAAACGTTGGGGAACATTCACATTCTCTCAGGCTGGATTCACTCGTTTTCACCAATGGATGGAGTTTATTTCCCAGAGAGCACGGTGACTTCTTAAAAAGTGAGTAAGCGTTTACTGAAAACTTAAAAAGTTCTCTACCTCACAACTGACTGAAAACTACAGATAGAAAACTAAACTGTGATGAAATGTCCTTCTCAAATAGTTAAAATGATGTAGAGATGTCTGATCATGAAGTAATGTAAGTTTCATGGGAGTATAGACTGATACATGAAATAATTTTGACAATGTAGGACAAATTTAATGTCAAGTTGCATATACAGTATATTTGTATGGAAGTAAATGTCATACTTTTAACACTGTAAAGTTACAGTTGATCTTAAACAGGTTGGTTTTATGACAGTAAAGTAAGGAAAATACAACCAAATGCAACTAACACACTTTCTGACCAAAAAAGAAATTGTAGAAAAATGGCGCTGTCACTTTTTATGGGACATTACTGAAACAAAATGTGTTTTCTTGTTGAAAATCCAGTTAACGATTGTGAAAATGCCTCACAAGTTGCTGCATTATCCAATATTTGATACACTTACACTTGATGTAGATGGTAAATTGATGTTACAGGTTGGCTTTGGATAGTTTTGATTTATTTTTGTCAAATTTTACTCTAAAATAAATATTGGAAATGTAGATAATTCCTTACAAAATTCAGTTTTTCTAATATTTATGTGGTGACACTTTATCTTCCTTTCACAGCCTTTACATTGCAACTCTTACAGTGTTTTGCTTTAATAAAAATACCAAAAATTTGTGTGGTTTTCACATAACTTGATTACCACTTTGGAATATAGCTGTAAAACATTTTTTCAATGCATGGTGAAAGCTTAATTTTAACCTCACTTGGATTGGCAGAAGAAATCACTAATAATTTGAAATTAATGACATTTTCCAATTAGTGTTTAAATTTTGCGGTGGAAATTTCATGTTGTCAAGGAGGAAAATGGAAATGTTTGCAAAGAAATTACTCAATATGGTACTGTATACAGCCTAGGATGTAGAAAATACAAAAAAGTTTTAAATAGGAAGAGCTGATATAAGGTAAAAAGAGAATAAAATATAATTTTCATTGCCTTAATGTTTTGGAGTTGAAGCAAAATACTTTTACAGTCAATTTAAATGATTTGCTATGGCTAATATTTGTGTATTTAATTCAAAAACACATTTAATAACTAGATACAACGGCATTAAGAACAAAAAGACGTGTCCTAATTCTTAATTAAGTGTCATTGGTCATAATTTAATAGTTGAAAAGTTGTTTTAAAGTTGACAAAAACTGACTTGATTAATTCCAGCTTCAATTAGCTGTTAGCTTAAAAGTTTGTTGTCCTAGCTCAACACCACACACCAAACTCTGTTCAAAATTCATAGTAATTAATAAAGCCTTATTTAAAATATATAGTAAGTGATTGTTCAGGCTGGCACACAACCAGGCAAGTATTTTATTAATATCCTTTAGTTTAGCTGACCCTTTCCACAGAGGTGTAATTGATTAAACACAGCTGCAGCTAATACAATTAGCTGTTAATAATGACTAACACAGCTAGCTAACGTTACACAGTCTTATTTAGTGTGCCATTGAGCCTTAACAATAGGACACTGTTTTGTCAGCGCCGTTTTGTCAGCACTCGCTGCCATAAATTTTTCAATAGCGGTTCATTTGGCACACCTGAATCAAACGGAGCCATTATTAGCTTAATTTTATTAGCAGCAGCTGTGTTTGTCCTGCTGTGACACGTCAGGTGAGAAGCTTGTGCTCCTACAGCTGCTAATGTCCGTCATGCTGCCGTGCGGAGCGGAGGACAGTAGGGACCTCAGCAGCAATAAAAGTTCAGACTTAACGACAATTAAGTAAGTTATCACTTTTAAATATATGCCGAATTTACCACTATGTCCTGAAGTTTTAGTCAGTAGTCACAGTATGTGTATGGTTTCTAATAATGCGTAATAAACAATGAACAAATTATTATTTGAGCAGTATTTGAATGGGATTCAGCGTGTATTCATGCGAGCCCAAGAAATCTGTTGAAACTAAACTAGCTGCGTCAGCAATGACACCATTTCATAATAAAGATAATACAATTTTGAATTTTGAAACATTTTGAATATTTTATACTGTTTTACACTTTTGAATATATTCTGTTGTAATATTGTTGTAGCCTGTTAAGTATAAAAATAATGGTAATAATGACGAATACAGTTCTCACAGTCTCCTATGTAGGTGACTGAAATGTGCTTCTTTTAATGCACACAAGCAGTAAGAACAAAAAGGAAAGTCTAAAAATGGACTTAAATAAAAGATAGTTCCCTGTCATAATGTAAAATGTGAATTTATAATTACTAAATGTAGAGCATCTGAACCAAACCTAAATGTGCCTAAATATTTAAAGCCTGAATAAGCGTGATGAAACTCAACATTTGACCCAAATGCAGTAGAAATAAGTGCTATTTGTTGTCAGTAATAACAGTAAGTATATTATGAGAATATTCACCTGTTAAGAGTTCATCAGCTCGTAATCGAAGCAATTTAGCACAAGTGTTTGGAATTTTTACGTTGTCAGAAGAGGCTGATTGAGCAGTTTTGAAGGTACACTGTGCAGTTTTCTTGTAAACAAACCAAAGTTATGTTTACGTCCAGCGTTAGTCACCAGAACTCACTGAGTGTGTACCCTTAAGATCTACAAAATGTGATGAATGATTTTTCCTCCTCATAAAAACCCTCGCTTTTTTTCGCGCATGAGGCAGACAAAACAAAGACACACAGATTTGACCTCTTGTGTGTATGCATGCTTGGGTGGTGTCCTTGAATTCTCTCAATGACCCCTTGAGCCCCCTTAAAAGCCACTGGAAACTCCTCAAGGGCCCCTGGAACCATTTCAGGGTCATTTGGATCCTGCCCACACACTTACAGTATGTGTCACCAGACTCTAATAATTTCCACTGAACTAAACTATAGTAAAATTCAGCCAGTCCTACTGTAAGTGCAACCTACTCAAGGACCCTGTGAACCCTCTTAAAGGCTCTTAGGTGTCACCAGACTCCACTTTAGTATCCCTACTTAGAGAATTCACAGTTAATTTGATTACAGTGAACACCTTAAATGCTGTTAAAGGCCCTTGAAGCTCTTTTAAAGACACTCAGGAGACCCTTTAAATTGGACCCTGCCTAAATTAATCTACTACAGTATTTTTGCAGCCAGCAGAGGTTTTCTGTGTGTTTCTCCATGATTTGACAGTCAGAGGCTACCGAGTGTGACTGTACATTTGGCCTCCATGTGTGCTAGTAAAGTGTGTGCTGGGAGTGTGTGGTCTCTTGGCTATACACCCTCTGAATGTGTTGCTTGAAGTGGTTTCATGTGTGTGAACGCGCGAGTGAAAGACACTTTTCAAGCGTAACAAGGTCTTACCCCCTTTTTTTTTTTTTTTTTACTGTATTAATCACATAAAGGTATTTATATTAGCCTGGTAAATTACTATTTTCAGTTTGGCATGAAAATAATTTGAATCTAATAAAAAATACATTTTTAACTTTGATGCATAAGGCTCAAATGGAAGTGTAAAGTTAATGTATGATGTTGAAATTAAACAGAATAAGGATAAAAGACAGATTATTAATTATAAAATAACAAATCAATTCAACTTGAAGTCAAAAGACACAACCATACAGTGTGCACAAGTGCATTTACTAAGCCCTTTATGACACACAAGCCTCAGTATGTTTAAGAGAAGGATATGTATTATATTTGTTCAGACTTGCCTTGATGAAGTTGTAGACGTACTGGAATGAAACATTAAAGTGGAAATAGACAAGTTTTTTGCTTTAACTCATCGTGACGTAAATTTTGTTTGCACAGTGTAACCCTATATGAATAATGACACAACCAGCATTTATATTGGTTGCTAAAAGTCAAGTAAAAAAGCCATTAGGTATGATCTCCCATAAAAAATAAAGACGCCATTTACAGCATAAAGGAAGTGTGTCAACCATTGTGCAACCAAAACAGGAAGAAGATAGCACTTTATTTGCCCAGTAGCTATCGGCTGTTATCCCCAGTTACCAAAAAGTGTCAGTGTGATTTTTTCCAAAGTAACTGTGGAAACTAGTAGTTGCTAGGCTCTGACAAAAACGGAAGTGATCTGGTTGTTTTTGTGACAGCGGCGCCAACAATAATACCACTCGGATACCTCTTGTGGGGATACAGCCACAAGCAGCAATTTCAAGGTTTAAGCCGACATGGACCATTAAAGGAACAGTGTGTAAGACTTCAGGGGATTTAGTGTCATCTAGTGGTGAGAATTGTGGATTGCAACCAGCTGAAACTTCTCCTAGTTAGAATTTTTTCAGTGGTTTTTGTTCAGGGGTTTTTAACTGTGAGCCAAATTATCTGCAAAGGTCTCTTTGTCTCCAAAGCAAACGGACCCCGTGATTAAAAGCAGTTAAAACACTGAAGAAAGCAGTTTCATGTTTATAAATCAGTGTTTCTTTGATGCTGTTCGGCATGTAGAGACAAGTAGCTTAGCTACACATGCCAATGTGTGCTCACCTTTTTATGTGATAACTTAATGATCCAGATCATCCAGGAGGTTTTTACCGTAAGCTGAATTATTCACTAAGGTCTCCTCCTCTCCAGAGCAAACGGACCTGATAACTTAAACTGGTAAAAACACTGAATGAAGCAGTTTCATGTTACCAATCAGTGTTTTTCTACATGGCGATGAAACATGGCAATCTCCATAAACAAAGACCCACTCCCTATGTAGATATAAATGGCTCAAACACGAGGATTCTTACTCTCAGGTGATCATACACTAAGAAAATACTCTTATAGTATTATATTGTATTCATTTTCTGCCAGTTTATCCCCCTAAATCGCACACTGGGTGTTTAATGGTTGAAAGCTGCGAAGGATCAAGACCTTTGACAGTTTACAACACCTGCGTTAAAGACAATGGGACAGACACTCATTCATTTGAGTGCAAAAACATTTTTGGGACGTGCCTCAACAGCTTGAAATAAAAATATTCACCAAGTTTGATGATGTTGGACAAACTGTCAATAATTTATGGCCAAATTTTGCGCCAGGCCAGTGCACTTGTTTTATATTAATTATTATGCTAAGTGATTTTAAAAAGTTTATACATGAGATGCAACATTTTTGTGTGCATTTTTGGCCCTAAAAACTCCTTTCTTTGTCTATATGTTTGGTGTCATTGTGCTGCTGTATTGTGCTGAAATGAGGAAAGTAAACACATTATATAAAGTTAAAAATGGTAAAGCTCGAAACCCAATGTGCTGCAACAGAGAGACAAACTGTCCCAATACTGAAGAGCCTCACAAAGTGAAGTCACACCGTGTTATTCTATTACAGTATGTGCTGTTTGTGTGCCTGGTTTCACTGACTGTACATACTCTGTGCTCTGTGAGTTTCTTTCAAACACCACAACCATCTTTTTTCCCCTCCGCATTTTATGTCTACTCATTAATGACTTAAACTGGTTAGAGGAGAAAATATGAAGACGGGAAGGGGGCTGATTATCATCAATTGCCTCAAATATTTGAAAAATGTGTTTATTAAAAGCAGGCCAAGCACAAACTGGAGGAGAGAGAGCAGCTTATGTTTTAAAAGTTGATGTGCAGTCTAAAATTCATACGCTTTGCTTGCATTCCTGTTTTGGTTGCTTGTGATGTGATACAGTATGTGAGGTGTCTGATCTAGACGGAACCTGTGTCGTGTTAAAATAATTATGAAAAAGTGTATTTTAATCAGCATTGTGTCATTGTTAGGTGTGTGTCCATTTGAGAAAATTACTGAGACGGAAATAAAGCCCTTAATTATTTAACTCCCTGGAGTGAAAATGAATCCCACCAGGGGAAAACAGATTTCCTAGGGGGGTAATATTCAGATGTTTTTTGGTTTTGGTGGCCTGGAGAATGCTTAGCGATCATTAAATGTGATTTATGATAATAGAATTGATGGGTAAATTAGCAGAGGCAGCGTGGGAGGGACAGCTGCACCCAGAGGGACAGGGATCAGCAGCAGGATCGACAGTGGTGGTCTTTTCGTAATAAAGACTGCTTTTAATTGTATATTGTTGCAAAGCATTAGACGTGGTGTCTGTAAAGCCGCCATGTCTGAAGGAATGTTTTGAATTTGATTGTTGTCAATGAGCAAACCAGGTTAGAGGTGAATTTCTGCCTTAACACTGCTGGTGTAGCACAGTGAACCATGAAGAGTGAGGAAAACAGTAAGCTCTTAATTCAAGTGATGGCATTTCTTTTCAGTAGTAGGTGTTCATCAATATGTTCTTGGTGTGAGCAACACGTGACATTTCTTTGTCAAAACCTTTTAAGTGACAGCATGTACAGCACACGTGTTGTCTACTGGCTTCCTTGTTCTTCTCATCTTTCTTTATCTGATTTACGGTGTGGTGTGGAAGGAGATGGAAGAGGAAGTAATTGGGTCGGGGTACTCCTGTGGCGCCCCCAAGGAGAGGCAGGCAGGGGGCCCTGGCCACCCTGATACAATTGCAGGCTCCCCCTCCAGCCCTGCTTGGTGGAAATAATTAGAGGCAAATAATACTCCTTAAGAAGCTGAGGCGTGCTCATTTTTTAAACAAAGGTAGTTGTATCTTGTTAAACTAGACACCCTAAGGCATCCATTGGTACCAACCATGTTGTTTTACCTTGTTGGGAAAGGGGGGCTAAATAACGCTTTAAATTTAGGCTAAATTTTCGCAAAGGAACAACTGACATGGCCATTTTCAAAGGGGTCCCTTGAAATCTCACCTCAAGATATCTGAATGAAAATGGGTTCTATGGGTACCCATGAGTCTCCCTAAACTTGAGAGGGCTTGCTCCCAGTAAATGTTTCGTTCCTTACAATCCATTTACTCCTAAAAATTAAAGCTGTATATTTGTCTTTTGAGTCAGAATTGGAAATTGTTCTTTGGTTCAGTGGGTGTGTTTTATGCCACTGAAACCAGAGTCTGTCGCTGAGCAGCGGCTCTCACTCGTGCTTCAGCTCAAGGGGTGTGAGGTCATGAACGACTTGTTCCTTGGCTCAGGGGGTGCACGCTGAATTTAAAATACGCTAATAGAGCGTCTTGAGCAGCAGCTTTTGGAAGATAACCTGGCTCTTATGCACAACTGGATACAGTTGCAGGATTTTGGACTCACTTCCACTTGTGAATCAAGTTAACTTGTTTCTGTTCAAGAGTTGTTCAAAACAAACGATTCATTCACAAATCTAACATCACTAGCAGCTTCCTCATGCTCCCAGTGTTTGTGCTAAGCTAGGCCGAACACATCCCAACCCCCTGTGCAAATGAGCAACCTATCCTCAAACAACGTTTTGTATGACAACTCAGTGCACCACAAATGAGGTTAGGTCCTTAATGTTAAGGTACATAATTAACATAAAGTTATGGAGGTGAGGTATGGGCAGGTAAAGTTACTCTTCTTAGGTTTAGGGAAAAGAAACATGCTGACGATGTACCTTAACTCAGAGTTCACACAGTTCCAAACACTGGTCTCATGGTGAAAGTCCTGTGTTTTATGACCCAGCCACCACTCCAGTCTTTCTCCTACCTGGACTGCTCTGGACCACTTCCAGCCTTTCACGGCCTTCCAAAATACATGGGTCTTGCAAGAATAACTGGCTCAGGATTCATTCGTACATATCCCATTGCTTGGGATATGTACAGACACATTGAGAAAAAGAGATAAAGAGAATATATGAACTCAAAATCTGTCAACTCGTGAGTTTTTAAGAGGTTGTCTGAAAAATTATGACAGATATATCAGACACAGATACCAGATACCAGTTGATTTTAATGAATCAATGAGTCTGGAGCACATTTTGAAATGCATTTATTTCAATCATATAATGCCTCAGCTAAATGCAGTAAAGAGAAACAGATTGCAATGGGTGTTCTGGGGGAGGGCGCTTGAGCTCCATACTGTGTGATTTTAATTTTATTTTTTTTGTCTTGTTTGTGTTGGACGGGCTTTTTTAACAGCAGCTATTAATTTTGCATGTGTGTTTTATTATAATCATGTGTCGCTTTCGGGTTCAGATTCATGTGTCGCTGCCGGCTTTACAGTCATACCAGTGGAAAACCACACAGTGTGAGGAAAAACACAAAGCAGAGAGAGCAGGCAGCTCTCCCAAAGACACTGTGCAGAGTTTGTGTAGCTAGGCATGATGCTGCAGGTTTGGGTATGCTGACATGTTCTGAGGCTTTGCTGACTATTAAATGTTTTTAAATTAGACATTGAACTGATGCATAGACACCTTTTTCTTCGTTTTAATATAACATGGAGACCTGAGATGACATTTGAGTTGATAGTGTTCACTTTTTAAGTATTGGGTTTATGAGCTTTAACAGATTACAATATATGTGTGCTGTGTGTAGAATAAGAAACTAATGAGGTATATTTTTTTACATTTAAGCATCTATAAATCCATATCTTGATGTGTCTTTGTGTCTTCTTGCGTTGTAAGCCAAGTGATCTCATGTAACAACATCATCTTTGAGAGAAATAGTTTGACATAATGGGAAATGTATTTATTTGCTCTCTTGCAAAGACTCAAGAGAAGATAAGTACCACTCTCATATCCATGCGTTAAATATGAAGCCAGGAGGTGTTTGACTTAGCATAAACACTGGACACAAGGGAAAACAAAATCTTTGTGTCTTGTGTCCAGACAGGCCCCAAGAAAGATCCATTCAGTCCGATTACATTTCGGAAGTCTGGAACTTTTTGCCCGCTGAGTTGAACTTTTCGGCCTCATGTATCACTGAGCAACTTTCACAGGAAAAGGGTCCTGCGACCAACACTGTATCCAGTTCTCTTTATACATCTATGTGTCGGCATGCCAGGTGTAATAAGTCCAACACATTCTTAGGCTGCGTTCTGAGGGCTCGGAGGTTTCTGAGGACCTGGCGTGAAAAGCCCGGAAAAGCCCCTACTTCCGGAAAAAGTCGTTCATCACCGCACATCGGACCTTGGACATAAACAACCACAGCTGTACAAGGCTATCTTTGCTCTAGCCCAATGGAGCTGGGCTGATGTTGTTAGCCTTTTTGGCTAAATGAAGAGGTCAAAGACGTTTTGCTGATGTATGGTGTTGGCAATGTTACTAATTCTGCGTATGGAATGTTCAAATTACGTGTAGCAGTGGAGAATTTGCTTGAAGACGTCTTTGAGATGCATTTTTTTTACTAAGAAAAAATATTTGACTTGCCGGTTGCGAAGGGGGCCGCCATTGCTGTAATGTCATGCCACGTCAACTCGGGGTTCTCGGGTTGCTACACTTCCGTTCCGACCACGTGTTCAAAGCCCTTTTCCCCCGAGTTAATGGTCAGGACCTCGGAAACCCTGACCGTATGAACGCTGCTTTACCCCGACCTCGTCACTTATTGACGTTTGGTCAAGGACTTGCCACGCCCACATATGACGTGCAAGGTACCCTGGGTGTGTTGGTTGTTGATGTTCTGGGACGCCATGTCAAGTTCTGCCTGTTACATGCATTGTCCGTTTTCACAGGAAATTTAACGTTTGTATACAGTCTCTTTCAAAATAAAGGCACTACGTCGGTACAACACTGCAAATTGACCTTTTTTTTTTCTTCAACAACACACGCATGTGATTACATTTTGTCAACACTCGCACATGGTTGGGTTTTCCCCTGACACTGCTAGGCACAATTAAACAATAATAGCGAACGGCCATGTATCACGCTGATGTGAAAGGACAGCTTTTTTTTGTTGGTGTCTGACACCAGGAGTCACCGACCAAGTGGCGGTTTTCGTCGACGTTGGAGCGAGACCGGGTTGACAACACTTGCACTCAAGTTAATACGTTTCCAACTTATGTGTTCAGTTCAGCGTTCATCAAAAATATGAGCACATTCAATGAACTCTTCAAGGGCGTTCATGCACAACACAGATGATGTCACACTGTCATGTCCTTTGTCATATCCTGTCATGTCATCTTATACAGCAGAAAACACAAGGTTTAATTCATATCTATTGTACTTCAAGGTAATCTACTCACCTTAAGTCATCATGGTCGCTCCAGATTATTTCATTGCTGTATATATTGAAGCCACATAGATAAACATGTTCATGAAAGAAAAAGACTCTTAAAACTACAATAATATATTCAGGATTTAACTTACATAGTAAATATAGAGGCAACTTGCTAAAAATGATGTTAACACCACCTATATGTTTAAAAAAAGAAGAAAAATAAAAATTGTAGCACCCAATTCTATGTGTGCTTTATGGTTGTATCCTTACCAGAAGTATACAGGCTGCATTGTCATAGTTGTCTTTCATTATAACGTGTCGTTTACTTCAAAGTGTCTGAACAGAGAATAATATACTCGTCTGTATTTAGTCTGAGTGAATGCCACTTGTTGACCTGTGATTTGTCCCAGATGCCTCTGACTCCATGTCTGTTGTGGTCGTTGCTGCCTCTCTTGTATGTGAATAACAAAGAAATGTGTTCGCTGTTTTGCCCGGGGAGGAACCGAACAAAACGACCACTTGTTGATGAAACAGTCTGTAATGACTCTCCACTGTCAACACTGGCAGAATATGAAAGATGATATACTTGATATACAGTGTGTAGGTGCACGAGGACCATTTCAGCCTGCTTTGGTTTTCTGTTGGGAGAGAGTCACTGATATAATAACTGCATAGTCATCATCCTTTCTAACGAAAACCTTAAAAAATATGATCATCTGTTTTCAGTGATATACAAGGCACTGTTTCCTTTTATGTAGGCTCAGTCAAACGATCATATCCATGCTTTAATGAGGATGTGACATCAAAAACATAACTGTGGAGTGAAGCCAAAGCTTTTGAAATATGATGTATGATTGTTTTCACATCAAAAGTGTCCATAGCTTGATGTATTTCTTCTTTCTTGTGTTTCCTCCCAGCTTCACGCTCTGTGCTGGGTGCTCCTGCTGCAGTTCTCAGGGGCATGGAGCAGCGCGGAGGTGCAGGCGGGGGAACGGAGAGCCCCAGCCTTCGAGACAGCACCAGCCCAGAGGAGAGAGGGGAGAGCCCCGCTTCTAGTGGCCCCCCGGCGTGCAAGTCGAACCGCCTGGAGGTCAACGGCAGCCCAGCAGCTCCAAGGATCAGACAGAACGGCACGTCGCTGAGACCATTAGGAGGTGGGGTGTTAACACAGACACGCACATGCTTACTTGAAGGTTACATTACATACATTACATTTTCGACCTTATGATTTTGTGTCTAAGTTACTAATGGGAACAAACATTTCTGAAGTTGGTCCAATACTGAGCGAGACTGCTGCGGCAAAACAGGCAGCTAAACATACCCTTACCCTTACACTTACCCTTAAAATGCAAGACACTTTTGGTATTAGAAGTATTAGTCTATTTGAAGTGAAGCTGCTAACAGCATGTGTTTGTCTATATTAATGAGTACATTACACGTGCAATTGTCAGTGGTCTAACTCACACAATGGTACATGAAGAAAATAATGTAATTATCAAACAAACTTTAGCTCAACACCTAAAAAAATGCACTGCATTCACCTTACACATGCTTCAAGTAACTTATCATGTACTGCAAAAACACCAATAGTAAAGAGAGCAAAAGAAATGTGCACATCTCTTGGAAAAAGAAATGGTAAAGTTAGCAAAAGTGCACAAAAAACATTGCCTTACATGGAAAAGTGTGTAAAATCGACATGGAAATACATTAACAGCACTTCAGGAATTATGGTAAAAATAGGAGTGTCAGCCACTTCTAAATACGTCTCCCCTTTTTACGTGGTTTTACAGTAATAAAGCGCTGCTCCGAATTTAGCCCAACACAATTACAAGCAATCTACCAGAGATACAGGCTGAATGTAGGTTTCACCAGTGTGTCAAAGGAACCTGAATGCGTCAAGGCCTTCCTTTCACACTTTGTCGTAGAAGCCTCTTCAGTCTGCTTTTCATTCATTTGTTTCTGTCCCACTTGATCATAAAGTAAAGGCACGTGGCCGATTGTTTATAAGCACAATAGAAACAAATGCAAAAAAGAAGAAACTCATGCAGTTAGGAAACTGACGTGTTGTCATATAAACATATATTGTCATATACATATCTTGTTTATATGTTTAATATATTCAGTTTTCTACAGCCTCAGCACTGTTGTAAATGTCTGACTGGCCACAACATCTAAGGTCAGTATGTAAGCAATTCATAAACTGATCACATGCAACATCATCCAAAGGTTTTTATAATCTTAATTGAAATCAGTGGACCAACAGTATTTCCTTATCCCACAAATTCAATATTCCAATCATTCAAATCACAATAAAACATATAATTATCTAAATTCAATTATATGATATTCATGTGTTTGTTTTTATGTTCCTCACATTAAAGATGTACTATGCAGGATTTTCTTAAAATCTAGTGTATCTAGGGTTGGCTTTTACTTTAATTTTTGCTGGTTAATATGTTTGCAAAAGCTATAAACAATTTTGCCCTCTTCTGCGTGATTGTGACGTGCTAAAGTGTTAGCTTGAGGATGCTAAAAGTGTTAGCACAGGGCACCAAAGTAAAGTTTGTTGAGGACATGTGGATGATGGTGGTTTCTATTGTCTGTGGGTGGGTCGGCCACACACACACACACACACACACACACACATACTTTCTCTGTTGGTATTGCAGGGCAGCATGTACATTCTAAAATACCGAACACAGAAAACACTCACGCACAAATGCCCATTATTCTCTCATGCAGTTGAAAACATCATCATGCATCATCACACAAACATTGTAAAAGTACACACACACACACACACGTACACACACAGATATTCGGCTGGGTTGCCTCCCTCCACCCTTCCACTGAGTGGCTGGCTTATTGGCGGATAGCGTGCCTGGTGCTGCTGTGGTTTGGCTCCAGCTGATGTGTCGCTGCCTCGTCAGGAGGAGGATTGATAGCTTGTTAATTAGCAGTTCCTGTGGGACCGAGCAGTGGACTGGATGGGTGTGAATAGTTCCAGGAGGAGCTCTCGGGACTTGCCCAATAACGCGTCCAGACCAACGCACAGGAATCGGTTTCACTGCTGGAGTTATGGCATCGCTAAATGATATAGATGTTCCGTCCAGCAGCGCTTTAAGAGCGGTTCTGGAAACAAGTCTTATTCCTTGTGGCTGTTAATGTGTGGTGCAAACACAAATACAGTTGTACAGTATTACACTGACTTATATTCACACTGGCAGCTGCCCAGTTTAACCAGAGTCTTCCAATGAAACCACCAAGCTGCTATACAGCTACACTGACACACTACGTCACCGAACAGAAAGAAATTTGTTGCTGTCAGCTTTGGTTAATGTCGGAATCCTTTCACACAGGAACTACGCCCATTTTCAAAATTCATACATGTTATTCCTATGCTCTAAGACAGCCCAAAAATATTAGTAAACATGGAACAAATGTGTCCCAAATCCAAAAGCTAGAGTGCTAAAACTCCAAATTTGTTTGTCATTAAGTATATGTCACATCGATGATGACGCAAGTGTACTCGGTGATGGAACAACATTAGTAATCTGAAAATCTGAAAGCAGAAGCCATGTTGAACTTTGAGGGTTTTTCTGTGGCACATGAAGTTTGCACCTAGGAACGCTGTCTTCAGTTTATCTAAAACTGTGCGAAGTTTGGTTTGGAGGAGAAAAAAAGGAGAAACAAATGTATGGAGAATATGGATCTGTAAAAACATCCACTTCACAAGAAGCTGGTCTCATTAGGGTTTAACCCTCTCCTCCTATAACTCTTTCTCTGCCAGGTCTGATGATCCCAGTCTACTGTGTGGTGGAGCACGCAGACGTAGGCGTAGCCGGTGACTATGAGGGGCACGGCGACCGTCACGCTGAATTTGTGTTGGTTCATAAGGATGTCCTCTTCACGCAGCTGGTGGAGACGGCACTGGTCGCCCTGGGATACTCACACAGCTCAGCTGTACAGGCAAGTGGTAAGTAGAGTCTGAGTGTGTGTGTGTGCAGGTGCATGTTCAAATCAAAACCACCTCTGATAACTTTCTCACTAAATAAAAGTGGATAAATATTAATATGAATCATTGATATAATCAGATGTCAGATTAACTAGTCAAGTTGATCAGAGATTCCTCTGCTTTTCTGATTTTAACCATTGCATCCGAGGGAACTGTCCCCAAAGCTCAGCCAAATTCTGTCACACACATAAATGAGACTGTGTGTAAGGCATCCTGTGATCACCACACCCCACATGACTGAAGGGGTCATCTGATCTGAGAAAACAGAACGCTTCAGTCCTGAAATTATGCATCTTTTACTGTGTATTTCCAGAAATTCCTTCTTCTGGATTCAGAGGTTTAAATACAGCTTATCCCTGCACGATAAAGGCTCATGTTTCAGCCATACAGCAAAAGAATGCACTGTACTTATGTTGACGTGCACTATAATTTCACCTCATATTCTAGAAATCCTATTTGGAAATGACAGATGTCCTGTGACAATGAATATCAGTCAAACTACAACCCCGTCTGACAGTTTAAATGTGACAATTATGTATTTTTAAAACATCAAAACAGCTAGCGAACATGTTTCTTTTCATTATTATACAGGACGGGAATACAAGTAACATTAAATGTGTTCAAGTTAAAGTGATCTGGCTCAGTTCTGTAGCACGTAACAAACAAAAATCACATTATAATACAAAATAAAAACAGAAACAAGACAACAACTAAGCATAAACAGCTACACAGACATTTACTTTAACCAATATATAGATATCATGACATCCACCCATAATCGTATTCAGATTCGTCAGTTAGGACTTGGTGTTACAATCCCTGGAGTTTCAGCGTGCTTCAGGCCAGAGCATTGGTGTTTCGGCCGTGACCACCCAGCAGAGCCATCCCCCGAGTCTTGAAGTCGTCGCACTACGTGACTGACCAGCGACAGGGGGTCACACACTACAAGATCTTTCACCAGGAGGAATCCCTGATGAGTATGTCGTGATGCGTGGGTCCAAACGCAACCCAGGTTGGGGGGTGCTTACCAGAAAAATATCAAAGTGACAAAGCATCCTTTCTGTTAGTTATTAAGCTAATAACTTGCAGAAACATTGCGTGCAATAGTTCCCCTTCTCTTCCCCTCTCTCTGTCAGTTTCTCTCTCTTCTTCACAAACATACGCACATACATTGGAAAGCACTGCAGCACCACTTGTCTCTGATGTCAGCGTGTGTCTTGTGCTGTCATTTGCTGTAGCTCACCAACAAGGTTCCCAACAGATCCAGATTGTTAGCATGTCAAATATCTTGGAAACATCATGCATTGGCGAGCCTCTGTCGTGTAGTGTGAACAAGCTAGCTAGCAACAGCACGGTGCTTCAGTATATCTTTGGGTGGTCGCCACCTCAAACCTCATGTTCTGTTTCCTCAAACCCCGTGGTTACGAGCACGCACATGACATTTTTACAGTGGACTACCTCAGTATCTACATGGATCTTACAATGAGCTTCATCTTTCCCTGACAGATACAGCTATCCCGTCAGGCTGTAATTCTCCGTGTTTGTTATGGCACGCCGAGTTTTCAAAGATCAAATCAAATCTCGGTGTTTTACCCGCCTGCCTATCCTGTTTCACTCATAAATACGTCACGATACTGAAGCTAAGTACTCTCAAATGCTATTTCATATCGACTTTAAGGCCATCTTTGAAGGCTTATTAGCTTGATTGACAGCCAGGGTGGTTCCCACTTCTGCTCAGCTCCACCCAGGCCTCTTTGGCTTTGACAAAATTTGGATTTCTTGGCACCCAGACGAGGGCGAGCAGTTAACCCAAATCCAAGCGTCAGTGATGTCACGTCGCTGTTTTCCTGCAGATCATCACTATTGACCCTACAAATTAAAAAATATTTTCACCCTCATCTGTTGACAAAATTTCATCAGCCTCTGCCTCTTGACGTCACATCTGGGAAACGCAGGGATCAGAGCTTTTCCATTATTGCATGTTAATGGGAAACATCTCATGGTGCAGTCTTTCTGTGGTAATTGATGAGAAATTAATTATTTCCAGCGGCGGTTTAATAGCTGGAGTCCAGATGGGTGGGGTTTGCCACATGGGTACAATGAGTTCTGAGATGTTTAGGCGATCACAGTGAAGGTATTTTCCATGCAGGTATTTTCAAGATAAATCTGTCTGCTTTCTCTGACACTTTATCTCCTCGCCCACCTGGCAGCACAAAGGTTAAACCAAACACTAAATCTGTATCTGCGCCCCTCAGACCAGCACCAAAACTTTTTCTCATCATTCTGAGATCAAAACAAGAAGGCAGACAACATCCAGTCAACCATAAAACAACAGCTCACACACAGACACAGAGCGGGGCAGTTTGACATTCCTGGTGTGTCCCGTAAACACAGGGCACTCTAACCAAGTGGCCGACGCCCTGCGACCCCCCTCGCCTCTCCCACATGGCTACGTTTTGTTCTGAGAAATAAGCCTTTTCTTTTCAAATAAATAATTTTTGGCTGGAGTCATGCATTTTTCCCCCAGTGTGGTCACAACCAAAATTATACAGAGTCTCTTCTATTTTCTTCTGCCATTGAAATGCATCTTGCATAACTTTGGCTGGATGAGTATTTTTAAACTCTTAACTGGCACAGGGGTTTTTTCTTTAATTAACTTGCATGTTATGGCTAATTAAAAAGAGGCTATTTCTTATTTAGGGTATATGGTTACTGCTCTGGATTTAACATGGGCTTAGGTGAATTGCTGAGCAAAGAAATCAAACTAAATTTAACCTAAGGGAAAGTTTTGGAAAGCATTCACTGATATTACTCACTTAGAAATAAGCGTTTACCGTATTTTAAGGCTTGTAAACCACAAGAGAAAACCTATTTTTAAGAGGCAAACAACACAATATATCTCAACCAAATGATTTTAAACAAGTTTAAAATAGAGTTTTATAGTATCTGAAGTTTATCAATAGTTTCAGTCATTACTTGCTCATGTCTGTAACTCTCACGAGGGCAGGTTGCTCCAAAGCACAGTGCAAGGCAGAGTGAAGCTGTTTTATTCATGCTCAGCCACAATGTTCTTAAAACTTTTGTTTTAATTCATTTTTAAAGATATAAAATCTAATTTCTCCACATCAAACACTTTTTTTCATAGATTTAAGTTAAAGATCTCAGACTTTTTTATGCACAGAAAAGACTTATTCCTTTCAAATTCTGGTCGCAAATTTGTTAAAATCTGTGTTAGTGAGCACTTTTCCTTTTCCAAGATAATCCATCCACAGACAGGTGTGACATATCAAGATGCTAAATAAACAGTAACATGACTACACAGTCTCACAGCCGCAGGCCATGTCTTCAGCAGCATTATCTGAGAACAGCCATCTGAACAGCTGATGCAATAATTGGTTTGCACAACCAAAGAGTTTCTGCACAATCCATCAGACTCCGTCTCAAGGAAGCTCATCTGCTTGTTGTCTTCACCAGGGTGTTGACCTGACAGCAGTTTGTCCTCATAACCAACTTGTGTGTGCAAATGCTCACCATCGATGGCGTCTGGCACTCTGGAGAAGTGTGCCCTTCACAGATGAATCCTAGTTTACACTGTGCCGGGCAGATGGCAGTCGGGGTGTATGGCATCGTGTGGGCGAGCGGTTTGCTCATGCCAACATTGTGAACAGAGTGGCGGTGGGGTTATGATATGGATTGTCCAAAGCTACAGACAACAAACACAGGGGCTTTTTATTGACCCAAACTAAATTTCTGTAGCGCTAAGCATGTGAAATCCTAATGAATGTCTTTTTTTAAGATAAAACTGCATGTCAGAACTGCCTTTGTGACCAGCTGATGCTGATGCACAGCATCTTGATATACCACACCTGTCAAATGGATGGATTAATTTGGAAAAGGTGCTCACTAATACAGATTTTAGCAAATTTGTGACCAAATTTAAAGAGAAAAAAGTCTTTGGGTGATTAACAAAAAGTCTAAACCTGTGAAAAATGGGAGCAAATGTTTCGAATAATAGAGAAATCTGTAACTTTAATCAAGGACACAGTCCATGTCATTTGGTTGCTGTTGCCTATCAGTAGCGTCATCCTTTTTGAGTATACGTCAGGGTTGTGGTTATCTGCCAGAAGCTGTCGTAAATTGACTTATTATCCAATTTTGAGCCACATTTTTACAATATGATTTTTAAAACTTTGTTGTTTTCAACTACATATTTTAATCTAATGAAGGATTTTAGCCATCTGACATCAGGATCTGAAGAAAAAAGCTGAGCAAACATTAGTGGCAGCTCTGCTCCAGTCCCTGCCATGACAAACAGTGTTGAAGAAACACTGATTTTTCATGTGAAACTGTTTTATTCGGTGTTTAAATCACCTTGTCCATTTCTTCGGAAGACCTCTGCAGATAATTCGGTTCCTGCTAAAAACCTAACAGAAAACTGACTGCAATCCTTGCTCTGCCTTTTGTTGTGGTTTGAATTGAGAGATTCCAAGCGGCAAAAAAAATACATGTATCTTTAATTTCATACATTACTCGAGTATCTGGCATTTGACCATCATATCAGCAGATACTGTTATATTTGTGATAAACTAAAATCAGCTGTGTAATATTGGCTATTTCGGTGTATCATTTGGACTCTAGAGATAAGTGTGGGTTGATTGGTAAAATGAGATTTACCTGTTTGATCCTAAAGTATTTATCTGCAATGATAACATCACTTTTTAGTTCTGTCATCTGACATATTTTTGGGCCAGGAAGAGATTTAAAATGTTAAAGCGGGTCTGCAGATTCATATCAGTAACCCACTGATGACATGTCAAAGTATTCATCATGTCTAAAGCAAAGTCAGCTGCAGGCCACGTAATAACTGCCAGTTATGAGAGGAAATACTGTGCTGTCAGACAGGAGAACAGTGACCTCACAGTGTTTATTCAGTGCATCAACATCTCATTCACAGCCTGCTGCAGTCTTTAATGTTGAGCTGATTTTACTCTTCTCCTCTGATTAATCAACTGTGGAGTCCCGAGAGAACAGCCTTTGTTCTTATGCCCCTATCACCACCATCCTCATGCAATGAAGACCCACACACACACACACACACACACACACACACACACACACACTCGATTGAGGCTGGCAGGCCAAGGCCAGGCAGGGTCTGTGTTTGATTTAGCAGATCCTAACGCGATTAGGCCTGTTTAGATTTGCACTTCCAGTCACGGTTGTTGGAAGGCCAGGAGAATGTTCAACCCAGGATGATGCTCCACGTCTCTCACACACACACACACACACACACACACACACACACGCACACACACAACACAAGCAGGTTAGGTTTACACTGATAAGAAAACAAAGGAACATGAAAACTAGATTTCAAACAGCTGGGAGAAGATTCTTGTTTTAAATCCAGACTTTCAAACAGACCATGAACACATGCTTTAATTATGTATTTGTTGTCCTTTGTGTGTTCGTGTCCTCCAGGTATCATCAAAGTGGGCCGGTGGAAGCCGATGCCCATCCACTACCTGACAGATGCTCCGGAGGCAACAGTGGCTGACATGCTGCTGGACGTTTACCACATGGTCACGCTGCGGATCCTTCTGCACAGGTCAGCATGTGATGGGTGTTTATTAGGTTTATTTAAAATTTATTAGGTTCAAATTATACGAGATTGTGAAATAATGTATGTTAAAGGAGTAAAAGACAAAAAAAAATAAGAGCAGCAAACAATGGTGAAAACTGTTGGCTGTTTTGAGATGAAAAGCTAAATATACAGTATTTTAATAATTATCACAGGTTGATTTGACCAATGTGACAGCATCTGGTTTAAGTGAATGCAAGTTCCATTCAGTGTATAATAAAAAGGCATTTCACATGTGCAGCTTTGCACGGCTTGAGGAGCTGCCGTCAGAGCAGTGGACCCACGCCACAGTGAGGAACGCCCTCAAAGAGCTGCTCAGAGAGACCAACCAGAGCGCGCTGGCCAAGGAGTGTCCTCTCTCGCAGGTACGTTTTTAACTGCACCACAGCTACAGTAAATAAAAGCTCCACTTCATACATGCTAATAATTAGTCCTTAGTATCAAATGGTCATGATGTTTTGCCCAAACTGGTATTATTCTTCTCCAGGCTAAAATAGAGAAGGTGTTGTTCAGAGATGTTTGCGTGTGTGTTTGTTTTATACTTGGACAAACATGTTTGTCCAATAGAAAGCAGTCTCACTTTGAGCAAACAAAGAAGAAATCAGGATATCAATTTGACAAACCAACACACTCCACTACATCCATGAAACAAATGTAAAAGAATTTGGATGGGACAACGGGGAGATGAGCAATGATATGAAGTGCTTTGAGGTGGAATTAAGTTTCTTACATTCTTCCAGATGATCACTTGTGGAAGTACTGAGGTGAATTGTACAGCCAAATTTCCACACAGGCTGTTTGGTTGACCCATCAGCTTGCTGGTTACTGTTCTCTGTGTAGGTTTGTAAAGATGCTTGTGTGTAATCTGCAGGGGAGCAAAATTCCAGCTGTGGTCTCAACAGCATTCAGAAAGCACTCCTGAAACAAACTAGCACAAAAAAGTCTGCTCTGATTGGTCAGCCTTTCCAGGTCTTCCACATCCTGGCATCTTCCACAATCTTTTTTTAATCCGAGTGCTCATCGACTTATCGAGGGTTAGTTAGAGTAGATGACCATATAAAGAATTCTGTCACGAGCTGATGTCAGTGTGTCTGAAAAGTAGAAAAAAAACAAACAGTTGGAGACAGAGTGTTCAGAACGGTCTGAAGTGTTTGCTTACAGGGATTATTTTTACATACGTTTACCTCATTCTTTTAAACTTTTACTATAAACACCAGACATTGTAACATATGACAGAAAATAAGAAAAAGCCCAATAGATCTCCTTTAAAATGTATTTTGTCGACTGTTTAGTTCAGTAGAATAAAGTGGCGAGTCAGGAGATATTAGTTAAAATTATTTTCCTAGAAACTAACGTTTATCTGGATTTGATTCTGTTTCTGTCACACACACACATGCGCACACATGTACACAGATAGCCAAGATGCTGCTAAGTATTTTCTCTAAACACATGTGGTTTCATCATCAGTTCACCACACACTTAGTGCACTGTGTAATAATCTCTCGCTCACACACACACACACACATACACTAGTATTGATACCGTCCCATGGGAAAGGATGCAAACACGCACACCTCAATTATCCTGCTCACACACACCCTGCAGTCATTAGACTTGAGAGTGTGTCATTTCGACTTGTGATTTATACACAGGACTTAGTCATGATGTAATTAGTGATTAGGGGAAGTGTGTGGGTGGTGTGTGTTTGCAGCCTGACTCATGTGAGTTTTAATCCTCAGGGTTTCCCATGTTGAGCTTTCACTTCTCATGTAGTCTCCTGCGCCGTAGAAGTGGCCACAGTGCGTGCTGGGAAAGGGAGGGTGGGTGAAGAGTTTTAATAAATCAGCGGTGAGCTGGTCAGCTGCTGAGATTTCCCATTTTCTGTAACAAAAACTCATCAGCCGGTCTCAAGGCGCTGCCACTCCCAAGACTACACACAGGCTTTTCATGGACGGACTGTTGAATCATTTCAAAGAGGAGGTTTAATCCCATTCAGAGAACAATATTCAGTAATAAAACGATGAGAAGTGTGACAAATATTTATGTTAGCTGCAACATTGTGTTTATTTTTCCCGAAGTTACTGTATTCTTGTCCATCTCTTTTTGTCTCTGTGTCAGAGTATGATCTCAGCGATAGTGAACAGTTCCTACTATGTCAACGTCTCCACCTCTAAATGCCAGGAGTTTGGACGCTGGTACAAGAGGTACAAACGCATGAAAGGTAACTCTCACACCTCATTCACATCCAGTCCTGAAGTAGCTGAGCACACATAAAGACAGCAATACTTTCTGTTATATTTCTCAACTAGTGGATTTTACTCAGATGACTTTATGGCACAAAATGAATCACTAATACTTTGCCTTTGAGCCAAAAACTGCCCTGGTGCAAGGCACTGGGAGGTCATGTAACAGCAGACAAATATACAGGCACTTAGTCTGCATGGTTGTGGTGTAATTTGGGCAATCCGATTCCTTAAAGGGATCATTTGGAATTTTTGAAGTGGGGTTGTATGAGGTACTTATCCATAGTCAGTATATTACCAACAAGAGATGTCAGTCCCAGCCAGTCACTCCCAGTTTGGAGAAGCAGACAGGAGTACCGCTACAGAGTGTAGGCAATGTACTGCTGTGGATGGGGGCAGCAACAAAACATGTCTTAGCCACCTAAAAAAAATGGTACCAGTTTAAGACCCTATCTACACTTATTTTTTAAAACGGAAAACTTCCCACACTGTAAAAAAAAAATTCCATTGCTTATCTCTGTCCATACTACAACGCAAAAATTATTCCAAACGCTCGCTGTGTTAGTGTTCTTCTGCAGTCTCCTCTTGTTGCGAAGATGGTTAAGTGTACAGGCTAACATGACTGGAGATCTCATCACCGTTGATTCTCTTGTAATATAAGGACCGAGGAACCTACTCAATGATACCAGTGATTCTCTGGACACACGAAAGTTTTCCTTCCACTCCTCATCGACAACAGTCCCACTGTTGGCCTGATCCAAAACCATCATTTCTGGTGGACCAAATAACACTGGGCGCAGCAGACAGGTCTGTTTGTCTGAAGTGGTGCAGCAGTACTAAGTTTTAAGTGTAAAAGTAGTCATTAGACCAAGCAGTGCTGACAAAACATAAACAAACCGGTAGTCTGTCGTTATTGTTTCTGTAGCATGCTCATTACACAAAGCAACAACTAACGTGTCTGAATTGAGGAGTTTACGTCATTGTTTCTAAACCTCTCTGCTTTACTATGTCCACTCCAAAAACACTGTAATCAAAGAGAAAATTCAGCACCTTAGACAGCTGTTTTTTTAAAAAAAAGTCTATTTTTAATTAACTAAAATGCAGTTTGCATGTGGACAACAGGCTAAAACTTAAGGGAAATATATGTTTTTTAAAATATCTGCATACGTGTAGATGGGGCCTAATCGTACACTATATTTACAGGGTTTTCACTGCTTCACCTTGCCGTCAAACAGCCCTTTCTGATGAGGAACTGAACTAAAAGTGAAACTTATCTATGCTCTCTTCAAAGCCAGACTTAATTGGAAAAAAAAGGAATTCCACCTCACAGTACAGGACTGGCTGGTCTAAAGCTCCTTTTGTCAAAGGAGTCTGGTGAATAGATAACGGCTTTAGTTCCCTGACAATGAAGGCTGTATGCAGCAAGGTAAGGCAGGGAAAATACCTTAAATACAGCATACACTTAAACGGATACTGATTATTTTAGATGGCTAAAATGCGTTTTTCTGCTGCCTCCGTCCATAGCGGCACATTGCTTAGCCTTTGTGGCAATATTCCTCTCTGTGACTTCAAACTGGGAGTGTACCGACCAACATCTATACACTGACTATGGATGAGTACCTCCTACAGACCCACTTCAAAAAATCTGAACTATCACTTTAAATCAAATCTTAGCTTGATCTCTCTGGCATGAAGTGAAAATATTATGAACTCAGTGACCACAGCTGAACAGAAATCCGTATTGTAAAATTCAAACACACACACACGGATGTAAAACTCAGTCCTGTTGTAATCAGGCTAGTGTGGCCCACGTAAACACAATTTTTCACAGTAATCTAGCTCCTTGTTTGCATGCAAGCTCAGCCTGTCGCAGGTGTTGCTTCACTTCAGTGGCAGCTTTACGTTGTTTAGTAATCACCCCTGTAAAGTGTCGATCCATCAGTGAGCCGTTGCAGTTTATTGGGACGCATTTCCTCGTTAAATTCTCCCACCTTGTTAAAAACTTTTACAGTTTTAGTGACCAACTCTCCCGCACCTCAACTGTTCAGCTGTTTATACTTTATTTGCCTCATGTTGCTTTGAAATCTCACAAACGTGGAGACTGTCAGAGCTCTTTTTAAAGCTGACACTCACTGCTAATCACAACTCGACTTAATATGACTCACCTGTCTGGCTGCCTTTGTTTTTGCGATTTAGTTTCTTTAAATGTGATGCTTTTTAATGAAGTTTTTCCATTCTTCTGTCCGCCCCCTGTACGTGTGTGTCAGCCTGTATGTGTCTAATCTGCTGCATGAGACGTCTGTCACTGACAGCTCTCAGTAGGAAGGAACTGTCACACATGGTTCGCATTAATGTCACCCTTAATACACATGACAAAACTAAATGCTCTTAACTCCTAATGGAAAACAGCAGCAACCCCTCAACACACACGCACAGCCACACACACGCCACCAAAACCCAGGAATAAGAGCTCTTCTTACACACACACACACGCACACACACACACACACACACACGCTGGGAAGGTAAAAATCTGAAGCCCTGCCAAACCTCACTCCAACTTTTATTCCCCTAATAACCTAAAATGTGACTCTGAACCAAACCCAGCAGCAGCATAATAAGAAGCAGACGAGCAGAGAGGCCGTTAAAATCCAGGAGAGCAGAAACGTTGAGTGCAGTGATAAGGAGGAAACATTCTTCCATTATTTGATCTTATGTGGAGACTGTAAGTGAAAATAGGATGTCAGTGACCTAAACTAAAGACTTGTGGTTTAAAGATCATCCTCTGAGCCACAAGACTGACCTGTACTTTAAACAATATATCCTAGAAAGGTTTTTTATTATACTAACTTCTGTGCTGGTAGATTTGGTTCATCAAAGATATTTATGTTGGTTGCTTCACCTTGAAATAAATCGGTGTATCTGTGTCAGTGTATGTAACTAAATGTACTTACTGCTCTGATATTTCCCCCTCAGGTGAATACATTGAGAAGATGTGGTCAGTACAGGACAAATCTGATATTAAAGGTAAGTTTGTCTTTTATTGGTGACTCAGTGGCACCTTACTGGGGCCACTGAGGCTTCAGTGACCAAGTGAATGGAATTCAAATTAGGGTTTAGAGGTTAAAGGCACCAATCACAGACTGAGGCTTTAATTTTAAAGCACAATTTCACCCCAACCCCCCCAAACTTTTTCCTCTTGCTTAAAGTTAAATTAAGTTTGGTGCATGTTGAGGTTCCGGATTCAGATTTGGGTGAGGAAATAAATGTAATCAGTGAACAATCTTCTCAAGTATATTGACACAAACCTGTATGTTTCTGTTACACAGTGGAGAGGGATCTGGACCTGAGCATCCTCAGCCAGCGTCCTCCTTCTCTCTTACCCTCCCCCACCCAAGTGGGCGCCCTGGGCAGCCCTGGAGCTCTGTCCATCAAGAGTGGCCTCGGGGACACTCAGACCTCCACCCAGCCTCACTGTCTGCCTCACCCCGCCAGCCAGCACCACACCAGTACACCACTGCGTCCCCAGGGTCCACCTCTCCTGGGCCACAGTGGGCTCCTGTCCCCCCAGCTCTCCCCTCAGCTCGTCCGTCAGCAGCTCGCCATGGCCCACCTCATCAACCAGCAGCTCGCCGTCAGCCGCCTGCTCGCACACCAGCACCCACAGGGAGTCAACCAGCAGTTCCTCCACCACCCGCCTATCTCACGGACCTGCAAGGGCCCCGGAGGTGCTGCTGAGCCCGGCCTCAACTGCTCAGGGGCCGAAGTCTCCTCCAGCATTTACCAGCAAGTCAGAAACGAGCTGAAGAGGGCCAGCATTTCTCAGGCCGTGTTCGCACGTGTGGCTTTTAACCGTACACAGGTAAACACAATTTAACATTCTGACTGAGAGAGGTGATGCCATAGGTTTCACGTTAATGCTGACCCCTTTGTGTGTGTGTGTGTGTGTGTGTGTGTGGGTGCAGGGTCTGCTGTCAGAGATCCTTCGTAAGGAGGAGGATCCACGCTCGGCCTCACAGTCGCTGCTGGTCAACCTGAAGGCCATGCAGAATTTCCTCAACCTGCCAGAGGGCGAGCGGGACCGCATCTACCAGGAGGAGAGAGAGCGGAGCACCAACTCCAACCACAACCTCTCCAGCAACCACATCTCCAGCAGCAACACACACAGACACCCACAGGTACACACACGCTCACAGGACTGATCCCAGATCTGCACTTGGGGATACCTTGAATACCTTGTTTGGGGGGGCAGGAGAAGCAGCGACATCTCAGTAAATAAACAGCTTTTCATGGCACAGCTGACGGGTCTCTACAGAACACCCATTTTGGTAACAAAAGAGCCAGTGGAAACACAGCAGTGACTCACTAAAACACAACTGGTTTTGTTGTTTGTTGGTTACGAACAGTGGTCTGCAGCTTGGTAGGCGTCATACCAAGGTGACACATTGTCCACTATCCCCTCCACATCCTGATAACAAAGCCAGCTCATACTGTATACTGCGTCATTTCAGAAACACTGATATGTATAAAACGTAGCAGTTCATATTTGAATTTATTTGAATTTAAATATTAAAGTCACAAAGGCAGAGATTGACCAAACCTCTTAAAAATAAATCTAATTCTTGTGTATTTGTGATAAACAGAGAAATTGTCCACTTGTGAAAATGTGGAATGTTGTCCTCTTTCTATATCTCAACTTTTATGTAACCATGTAAATCTACAAACCTCATCTCACCTCCTTCCTGTGTCCTGCTCTGTGCAGACAAAGTGCAACATGTCTGCTGCGGAGCTGCCGCTGAAGCTGGAGTCGCTGGTGAACATCTCGTCAGGGATCTATGACGAGATCCAGCAGGAGATGAAGAGGGCGAAGGTCTCCCAGGCGCTGTTTGCCAAGGTGGCTGCCAATAAAAGTCAGGTAAGTCCCGAAAGAACAACCATTTTAGTGGTTAAAGATGCATTCCTTGATTTTATTTTATCACCCTTGAATGGGTGGCAAAACAACAACAAGCCTGAACTTGAATTCAGAAAGAAGGTAAGTTCCATTTTCTAACTGTGCAGGGTCTCGTCAACATGCTTGATAATGTTTTTAAGAATGACACGTGAACACCCTGTAAAACATCCACATACACATGATGTACACAGTTGATAATGTTTGAAGGAGCTGATGAGGGTGTAACATGCAGGTGTGTGAGTGTGTGTGTGGGCGTGTGGGGGGATCTGATTACCCGCTGTGGCATACCATCATGTCTCCATCCTCAGATAAACAATGCGGGTGATGGAAGGCGAGATCAAAGCAGAGTCTGCTGGAGGGAGAGAGGGTAAGGGGGGGCAAAGAGAGGAGGGCGATGGTTTCAAAACCAGTCTAAATGCCCCCCCCCCCCCCCCCNAAAACCAGTCTAAATGCCCCCCCCCCCACAAACCTCATGTGACGATTTATTACCAACACAGGCAGAAAGGGTTTAAGAGCACGTGTGTATTAATGTATGAGAGACACTGAGAGATAAAGCTTAAAAGTCTAAATGATAAAGCAGTAAATGGACTGAGATTGCAGGGGGGACACAGAGGAGGAAGAGGAGGAACAGAAGGATGCAAGACGGAGGAAAAGATAGACAAGATGACGGAGGGATGATCACATTATTACCATTAATTTCCAGGCTGAAGGCTGTGCATAAACAACAGCTGGTGGCAGATCCTGGGTCAGCCTAGCAAAGATAATCCAATCTTCACACACACACACACACACACACACACACACACACACACACACACACTTGCAGACACTCGCTGCTCCCCTCAGACTTTTTCCTTCTGCTTTTTTCTTTCTCCTCTCAGGGAGCTTTTTCTACTCTAACCCAATAAATACAGTATTTACTTTAGAATTTGAATACAAATATATATACTCAATTAACCCTGGGAACAACTCCGAGGAGCATCAGTGTTTCAAGTCCATTTTTAAACCAAACATAGTGGCTATAAAAGGAGTGATGTTGTCATGTAGGAACTATTTTCTTTCCACTGAACTACACCCGCCAACCGTATTACCGCACAGAAGGAAGCGTGCAACTATTGCTATCTCACCTAGCACCACTGAGCTAGCTAATGTTACAGCTTATCCAAGGAGGATCCAAGGGGGTGACCTGTCCCTTGCCTGTGAAATACAGCTTTTGGTCCAACGAGCAACACTTTGCTGATTTTAGAAAAAGACATTGTCAGCAAACACAGCAGAGAGACCAGCAGTGATGTAAACCACAGCCACACACAGCCTGGCAGTCTGCTCCAAACACACACAGAACAAACAGACAATCGCATGCATTAAGTCAAGCCGAAGCCTTTTAAAATACCCACTGCTTACAGGACAACAAAACAAACAAAATCTGCCACACAAAGCTTTTTAAAACAAAACTTTTTATAGTCATCTATCCAGACGAGCTCATCAGAAACAAAGGACTCTAAAGTGCAGTCATTTAATCATCATATAGTGAGTAATAAAACATGACATGAGCTTCGTCTTTTAATTTCACCTAAATCTCCTTCAGGGCTGGCTGTGTGAGCTGCTCAGGTGGAAAGAGAGCCCGAGCCCGGAGAACCGCACACTGTGGGAGAACCTGTGCACCATCAGGAGGTTCCTGGCTTTATCGCAGGCCGACAGAGATCAGGTCTACGAGGAGGAGTCAAGGCAACAACACAGCGAAAGGCACCACACCGTCCTGCACGTCCCAGACCAGCAGGTACAATCATGCAGATAGTATGTGTTTATTCTGAAGATTAAAACTGACTGTAGAGGAAAAAAAAAATAAGTGTGAAGATCAGATTTTTAAAGATACACACCCACTCTAAACCACACTGTAGCCATGTGCAAGCAAAAGACACAAATCAAAGTGTTTTACGAGTGAGAAAATGTGAGCATAGTGCTGTTAAGAAAAGTTTCCTCTGTCTGTCTCGCTCCGTCTGTCTGATCCCACCACCTGCTCCTCCAGCAGCCCTCCTCTTTGTCATATTTGTGTCCCATAAGTCATTGAAAATAGAAGTGGTAAATGACCAGCCCACACACTTCCTGCTAAACACTCCTCCATCCCACCCTCTCCCCAAAACCAAAATGCTCTCCCGTCTGGCCCTAACCTCAATATTATTCAGAACATTCCCTGTAATTATTGAAGTAGAGAAAAAGGAATTGCCATTATCTTTATTTAGGTCCTTTAATTTTGATGGACCACAGATTTATGGTGCTGGATTCCTGTGTTTGGGTGTGTTGGCCGACCCGCCCTGTTAATAAGCTCTAGTAGTGTGGTTGTTTGTGTGATGAATTTGGGACGTCAGCGTGCATGTTGGCGGGTGATGGAAGCTGGTCAGTCACACTTCCGCTTGTACTACATTTCCCTTAATGATTGTGCAGAGGGGCAGAGTGGTTCACTTATTACTGTGGGCTGTATTGTAATTACACATCATGAGGCATGTTCACATGGACTGTGGTGCCGGATCAAACTGTAGTGTCTCTACATCCACATGTTGAGTTAAACCCTTGAAGTGTATTGAATCAGCAGCAATGGTTGTGTTTATGTGGTCATAAAACAGCACATCCCAGACATAAATACACTGTTAATGTTACCACAATGATACAGACAAATAACTTGGTTGCACTAGGCAGGTGGTGCACAATATCTCAACGAAGCCTGCCTGTCACTCCGCCTCTCTCCTAATAAAGCGCTGTTGTTTGCAGTTCTCCAACATGCTCCTGCTCAAACGTAAGATTTTTTTACTTTGACACGTGATAAAAGAATTGAGGCATGTCCTATGACAAAGGAGCACAACATGAAGTTGTATTTATTTTAAATGTGTGACAATTTCAGACGGAAAACACAGACTTGGTGTCCAAAGGCCTTAACTGGCGTTAAAAAACAGACGCACATGCCCCCCAAGAACACCTCAGCACCCTCCTTCAAACATATTGCCTCCAGCTCCACCCGACGTTCTCTAAACACCCCTGTTGAGAAATGCTAAATAAGTGCAACAAGTGCAAAATACCAACGTTTTTATACTCATTTGAGGTCCCTGTGGTGGCCCCAAGTGATCATTTAGTTTGTTATGCATCAAGTCAGCCATGCCACCTGCCACGTGTGTTGAAACATCACTATAAACGTCTGACAAACAGGGCCGTTACCTAGGAGACTGTCAAATTCTGCCAACATCTACATTGCATCTGACAAAGTATACAAAAAAAGCCAAAGACACCAGGGAGAGGGCAAACAAAGTTGAATTATCTAAATGTAATTTTCTTTTCTTAACAGGTGATCCACAGACAGCCCCTGCCACCTCTGACCACTCCATCTCCGGTTCATGAAGACCCTCAGCCCATCCCGTTGCTGGTCTTGCATGGCTCAGAAGACACGCCCCAGCGTGGGATGAGCCCCGGCCTTGGAGGGGGAGGAGCAAAGAAGGCCCGCTCACGGACACGGATTTCCCTCGAGGCTCTGGGAATCCTGCAGAGCTTCATCGGCGATGTGGGGCTTTACCCCGACCAGGAGGCCATCCACACCCTGTCGGCCCAGCTGGATCTACCCAAACACACCATCGTGAAGTTCTTCCAGAACCAGCGCTACAACGTCAAGCACCACAACCAGGTCAGAGAGCCCGTTCCCGGGGAGGACGACAGGGAGAGCTTGAGTCCCAGCGAGGGCGGCGTCTGCACAGTGGAGAGTCGAGGGGAGGAGGGCCTCTCTGCGTCTGAGGAGTCGAGCGAGGACGGGAGAGGATCAGTGGAGGCGTTCAGAACAGAGGGAGGAGACAGAGGAGAAGAAAGAGATGTGGAAATGGAGACAGAGAAGGAAGAAGGGGATGATGGGAAAGCCTCAGGGCCAGCGACTTCCTCCCTGTCCCCCTACAGCAGCCTGGACAGCCCCCACTCTGCAGAGCAGCAGAGATAACAGCAGAGAAACAAGAACTGGATGGAAGCAAAGGACAGCGTCAAACTGTGAAGCCCACACACAGACAACCTGTGAATAAACACACTCTATCACCTTTACCAGAGCTGATCATCAGAGCTCGTTAATATCTGAAGAACTGTGGAAACATATTTAAGTAAGTTTGACTGAAAAGGGATCCAAAGGTACGACCACTACCTACAGATACTTCCAGTATTTTTAGTTTGATGCTGCCTGTAAAAGACAAAAACACATTTCCTCCTGAGTTTTCTTTTCTTTAGTGAGGATGGGAACACATTTCAAACTGCTTTAAATCATCATGACAGCATACTGAAAAAACAACAAATTCCCTAAGTTATATTAGTTCCTTCAACGTGGCACCCTAAGAAAATGTCCAGAACACCTCTGTTAGCTTTACAGGTGACTGTAAGAAGACTCCTGCAGCACAATCCACGTCTTTCACAGTTCTGTCTGTTACTGATGCTGCATTTCCACTGAACGGTTTGGCTTGACTCGACTCGACTCACTGGTTTGGTACCAGATTCTTTTCTCTGTTTCGTTTTCCACTTGTTGCCCCCTCAGTGGAGGCAGGATTCAGCATAGCGACACCATGTGAAACCACCATGACACCATTTTTAAAGTGTCAGTCACTGGATTCTTTCATCAGCAACCTAACAGAGACATGTTTGTCAATTGTACGATGTAGTGTCTGCAGTGTAAGGCGTAGTTTTGCGGGCTGCCACTTTTTAAAATATGGGTCAAAAAAGTTGCGATTGATATTCACGGTAGCTTGGCAAGGATGTTTTTCTTTGGCTGTAAAGTAGTTCCAGCACTTTTTTAATGACACAATACCCATGGTGTTTGTTCCAATGACAACAATATCTTGACGCTAGCTAGATAGCTAACCTAACACTACGTTATAAGGTTTGACTACACAGTTAACATCCAGTTTACAACATGTACAGTGATAAAAGCAAGACTCACCAGCAACATCCAGTGTCCGGCTGATCTGCTCCCAAAAATAGGCTTTTCTGTCTTTATTGTGATAGTTTCTGACATATCAAACAGCTCGAGTTAGTATGTAGCTAAAGGAGCAGCAGTGACGACACCAACGCCTTTCTGAAAAGTTCAGAGATTTTGAATCAGAAGCATTCAGAGCAGCCGCACAAAAAAGCCAGAGCGCACTGAAAAAAACACACTGGGTGTGGTGCTTTTTCTCTAGATGGCTGCACAGTCTCTCATCATTAAACAATTGAAAAAAGACACTGGCACTCAGACAAAAATGGTATGTGGACACAACCAAACTCAGTTTTTCAGCTCGGCTCGCTTGGGACCTTTGTCAAGGTGGTACCAAAAAAGTACCAGGTACTATGCACAACTTTTGCAAGTGGAAAACAGAATAAGAGCGAGTCGAGTTGTACCGTGCGCTGGAAATACGACATATGAACACGGCTTCCTTTACAGTCACCATATAAATGCAATGGTGTAACATGGACGCTGTGTATTTTGATGAATGGATACAGATTAAAAGCACGGACAGAGGAGAAGTGGATTACACTGCAGGAGTGGTTTGAGAAGTTTCTAATCGTCAGCCACCTTTTAAGCTAACAAGGAGTTTGTTTATTTATGTATGTTTTTGTTTATTGTATTTTCAGGTTAAGTTTTCAATACTCATAAGAGTTTGGTGACTTTTTCTCTTAAAGCAGGAGGTTTCACAGTGAGTGTTAAAGGGTAACTTTGGTATTTTTAAAACTTGGATTTTCCCATGTCTTTGTGTCTAAGTGACTAATTGAAACAACAATTTTTGAAACTGAAACTTCAGTATTAAGCGAGAGCAGTGCAGCTGGCAGTTGTGAAGCAGGCTGCAGTGTAACTATTCAGAGCATGTTCACACTGTCAATATACATCCAGTGAAAGTTTTTTTTGCCACTGACAGGCTCAGATTGTGATTATAAATGTCTGACAACATCATGGAAAGGATCCTTACATTTTTGTTAGATAGTGTTTAACCAGAAAAAGACCCCAAATCACCATCACCAAACACACCAGGCTCCATTTAAATAAACAGTAATTTTAGCATGTATAGAGCCAGCATATTTTCACATCAGCTTTGTGAATTTAGGGTTCATTTCAACCAGACCAGAGCTGGTGATTGTTGGAGCAGTGGAAAGACGAGCCAAGACGGCTTTTGTGAGTTTTTCATTTTCATAAAATGAACAAACCTGAAATTGGCCACATGATATACCGAATGCTTACCTGTTTGGAGTCCACTGCCAAACGTAGAATTTCACCTCACTGAAGCTTTTGAGTAAAATCCTCCCAAACCTCACACAAGTTTTTTTTTTTGTCAGATCATAGAAATAAATACAAATGAATGAATAAAAAAAAATACTTTGAGAAGCTGCAGTCGGAGAGCTTCTGTCTGAGCAGAGGTGGGAACACTGATATTGGTTTTCGTGTTAGATGTAATCATATGGGGACCAAAAATAAACTGACACTGGGCAGTATACCCCATGAGACGGGCATTCACCTGTAACACTAGAACCTCCACCCAGACTGAAGGCCATTTTAAATCCTATGAAATATAGTATATGCTTTAGGAGGTCCCTTCATCAACTGAGCTCTATGTGAATCTGACAGTAAATCAGTTCTACGCTTCCCTCCCATCGATATTTATTACTACCTTTATATTTACTGCAATCTGAGTATTATTGTTGTAATTATAGTTTTGCTATTATTTTCTTTGATATGACGACATATGTCTTTGTAAATGTGACCAAAAAAAGAGGATGAGCAAGTCAGTGTTACACAGTTTGAGTTTTAAAAGTATGATTCTTTATTTACAATTTCTAAAACAAGACTCAAAGAGAAATGATCCGACAAACAGTTTTGCATTTATGTACATTATGATGTAAATGTTGACAATCCACCTGCAAAACTCATCACATGTGGGATGCAACCACTGTCACTGACACTGTTTTGTGTGATTTGTGCCACACAGGAACAGGGCATGAAAACACAGCATTAACATTTCAGTTTGACAATCATCTCTGTCCTGGATGGAGCACGCAATGTTCCTGATCTGTTCCACTTTGACGTTTTACCATTGTTGTTTGATTCTGTTGTGGGCAGGACATGAGAGTCTGATAAAACTTTTTCCAAAGTATAATCCGTGTGGAAAGTTTGCCCTGTTTGTCTTTTGAAAACCTCTGTTAGCTGGTCCCACTCTTCAACAGCTCAGTGATGACGCAAACACCTGTAAACAAACTTCAGTGTCTCAAACTTCACCCTGCTGCCATTGACCTACAGAGAGAAAAACGAAAACACATTTAAAACAGAGGGACACTGGCACCAACTAAAATGTCAAAGTTTCACCAAGATAAAAGATATAATACAAGAAAGCCAAAAAATAAATAAATTAAAAACCAGTAGCTCAAAGAAAATCAAGATATGCTTTTCCGAGAAAAGTACATTTTATCAGAACAATTGAAACAATTTTTGTCTGTAAAATAATCATACAATTAATAAACAAAAATGTATAAAAAATTATAAATAAATAAATAAAATATATAAAACATTTAATGAAAACAAATACATACATAAAATAAAAAATATAAATAAAATTAAAATAAAAAAATGAGATGCACAGATATAAAAGAGAAGCTCAGTACTATTGTGTAAAAGTAGGCAAGAAAGCTGTCATTCCACTCCTGTATCTTCGCCCTCACTTACCACAACTCTACCCACAACCTTTATAAAAAGAGCAGCAGTCAAATGCACACACAAAGTGCACAGTCCTCTCCAACCTAACCACAGACACATGAATGTAAAAACAGCAGCTGTAAAATGCAAAACACAAAGTGCACAATGCAATTAGATGGGTGGGGGGCACAGACGCGTCTTTTTAAATATCCCATATACAACACAAAGTGTAACTCCTGAGCTCTGTGAGATAAAAGACAGTGAAGCAGCCTATAAAGGCTTTTAAATACAAAGTCTTCATACACTGAAAGTTCACACAGACACTTTTGAAAGAAAGTAACTTTTACTGTAAGTAATATATGATAGTATGCTGGCACAGTTCAGGTCAACAATAAAGCAAAATGTGTAAAGTGAGGAGTAAAATGCATTTTTTCCACTCTAAAATCAATCCAAATATGCAGAAATAAACATTGTTTTTTTCTTTAGTATATTTGGAGCTAAAATTCTAACTCCATTAAACCCTATGGAGCTCAAGATTTCAACAATTAAGATTAAAAAGGGGCCCATTTTTAAAGATTTAAGGTCAGATTTCTGTCTGTAAACGGTGGCGGGGTCCGCCACTCTGCAGGGGACATTCCCCCTGTGTCCCCCCCATAAATTACAATAGACACCCAGTGTAGCTATGATCTATTTAATATGTAACAAACTACAGTATCTCATATACATATCATCATGTGATGGGTATCTGCTGCGTGCACATTCATCTTCTTCGCTCTGTGAATCATTAGCAACGGATTAATTTACGAGTCGTAGCTAACTCTCTGCAGCTTCATGTCTGCTTTATTGTGCCAGGGTGCCTGATAACAATTTGAGACAATTTAGCAACTGCCACGCTCACAGATGTCTGTAACTCCATCTGTCAACCTCTGCTCGATTGAGTGTTTGGCTTTAAGAGAATACTGAGTGAATGTTAGTTGTGTGTGAGATGACTGTGTATCGGGCTTTACAGACCAGCTGTGGGACGAACTGCTCCCAGTGCTGCATATTATGGAGCTTTATCCCTTCTTTATTCAAGAGAGTGGTCTATCAGTTTGAGAGCATTATTTATTGATTTCACGTTCAAAAACCCTGCCCTCGCACTCAAATAGCTTCTGCTTGCGCTTGGATCTACTCTGTTTCTGCTCAAACTGTGTGCTCGCACTCAGATACCATGTTGCTTGCACTCAGATACCATGTTGCTCGCACTCAGATACCATGTTGCTTGCACTCAGATAC